>NC_133333.1:11981859-12281859 GCF_042186555.1 Aquarana catesbeiana | reverse complement strand
GCTCGCGCTGCCTGCCCGGCCCCTACGGCGCACTTCGGCAAGTGATCTGTGATCGGGTAAAGAGCCAATCACACCGGCTCTTTACCCCGTGATCAGCTGCATCCAATCACAGCTGATCATGGATGTAAACAAGATTTGCCGGTTATTGGCAATCCTCCCCTCCTGGCAAATCCACACAGGGGATATCTGCATTGACAATCAGGGCATTGATCATCAGTGTCCTGATTATCAGTGCAACCCCAACAGTGCCCACCAGTGCTGCCAATCTGTGCCAATTAGTGCCTATCAGTGCTGTCAGTCTGTGCCAAACAGTGCCCACCAGTTATGCCTGTCAGTGCGGCCCATCATTAATGCCTATCAGTGCTGTCTATCATTGCCACCTATCAGTGCCCATCAGTGCTGCCTATCAGTGCCAACCATCAGTCCTGTATATCAGTGCCACCCATCAGTGCCACATATCAGTGCTGCCCATCAGTGCAGCCTGTCAGTGCCCTATATCAGTGCCATATATCAGTGCAACTCATCAGTGCCGCATATCAATGCCACATATGGGTGCCACCTATCAGTGCCCATCAGTGAAGGAGAAAAATTACTTACAAATTTCCACAATTTTACAACAGAAACTATGGAAAACATATTTTTTTTTTTATCAAAATGTTGGGTCTTTTTTCGTTTATAGCACAAAAAATAAAAATCCCAGTGGTGATTAAATACCACCAAAAGAAAGTTCTATTTGTGTGAAAAAAATTATAAAAATTTTGTTTGGGTACAGCAATGCATGACCGCGCAATTGTCATTCAAAGTGCGACAGGGCTGAAGGCTGCCATTTGGCCTGGGCAGGAAGGGGGTGAATGTGCCCGGTATTGAGGTGGTTAAGAATAGTGATCATGTGAAGCCATTTTTATCACATAGATGTTTGGCTCCTTTTTAAATCATAATAATAACAGAAATCGCCCAAATGGCCCTGATGAAAAGTTTCTATCCCCTGGAATGTTTGGCCTTGGTACAGACACGCAAGGTGGCACACACACGCAGGTTAAAGGGCAATTAAAGGTTAATTTCCTACATCGGTGACTTTTTAAATTGGAATTAGTGTCTGTGTATAAATAGGCAATGAGTTTGTTAGCTCTCATATGGATGCACTGAGCAGACTGGATACTGAGCCATGGGGAGCAGAAAAGAACTGTCAAAAGATCTGCATAATAGCGTAATGGAACTTTATATAGATGGAAATAATATAAAAAGTTATTGAAAGCCTTGAAAGTGCCAGTCAGTACTGTTCAATCACTTATTAGGAAGTGTAAAATTAGGAGATCTCTTGATACCAAGCCAAGGTCAGGTAGACCAAGAATGATTGCAGCCACAACTGCCAGAAAAATTGTTCAGGATACAAAAAGAAAAAACCCCACAGGTAACCTCAGGAGAAATACACTGTCTTTTTACAGAGCCGCCTGTATTTCTCCTGAGGTTACCTGTGGGGGTTTTTCTTTGTACTCCGAACAATTCCTCTGGCAGTTGTGGCTGCAATCTTTCTTGGTCCACCTCTTGTATCTCTTGTATCAAGAGATCCTCAAATTTTTCACTTAATAAGTGATTGAACAGTACTGACTGGCATATTTTTGGATATCTTTTTATATCCTTTTACCATCTTTATAAAGTGCCATTACCTTGTTATGCAGGTCTTTTGGCAGTTCTTTTATGCATCCCATGGTTCAGTGTCTAGCCTGCTCAGTGCATTCAAGTGAGAGCGAACAAACTCATTGACTATTTATACACAGACACGAATTGCAATTTAAAAAGCCACATATGTGTGAAATTAACCTTTTAATTGGCCTTGTAACCTGTGTGTGTCTGTACCAAGGGCAAACATTCCAGGGGGTGGAAACTTTTCATCAGGGCCATTTGGGGGATTTCACGATCAGTCATATTTTCAAAAGTATTGCCAAAATTTCACAAATTCTGCCAGGGGATGCAAACTTTTTAAGAACAACTGTAGTTATTTTTGGTCCAGCTTGGACCAATGTACCTATGTACAGTATATACCGTACCTGTAGGATCCCCCTAGAAGAGATCACTTAAGAAGACACCGCTACTACAATGAGCTCCATTCGTTTTGATGTCTCAAGTGCAGTAGCTGACCTACTACTTACTGAACACATTAAGACACATGGCCGGCCTTCAGAGATCAGTGGTGGTCCACAATCTCCACCTTGCCCAATCAGAGAACACTTTGGGGAGGGAGGTGGGTGGTATTTACTAAAACTGGAGCACACAGAATCTGGCGCAGCTGTGCATAGTCACCAATCAGCTTCTAACTACAGCTTGTTCAATTAAGCTTTGATGAGAAAACCTGGAAGCCGATTGGTTACTATGCAGAGCAGCATCAGATCCTGAGTGCACTGGTTTTTCGTAAATCTCTCCCTTTGTATCCACTGAGAAAATACATGTTCTCACGCTATATTCTCTGTTATTCATTAATCAACAACAAAAAAGAGTAAATGAGAAAAGTACCACAAAATGGCCACTAGATGGTGCTGAGAAGCATACTTATAGCTTATGATGCTCTGCACCATCTAGTGGCCATAAAGTGTACTTTTCCCACAGTTTTTTTTCAATGAATAATATTTGATTTGCAGAGAATATAGCCTGAGAACATGCGATTTTGCCCCATTGGAACAAAATGATTTGGCATGCAGGTTCAACAGGCGAACAGCTATGCAAACTATTTTTATAAATACAGCCCTTTGTGTTGCAAAGTCATGCCTTACCTGCCTCTGAACACACACAGCCCCACCACTATAATTGCAGCGGTGAGCACCAGTATTCCTAAAACGATTAAAGCAATTTCCCAGCCAGGCATTTTTTCAGCGGTAAGCGGAGCTGGCGGGTTTTCAGTAGGTACAGAAGGGGTAGTCAGAGCTTCTTCAGGATTGAATTGTTTTAGAGCTGATTCTAGATCCCTGAATACACCTAGAAAATAAGAGAATTAAAAAAACAATATTGTAAAAAATAATAATAATAATAATAATGAAATAATAAAAATAGCAAAAATAAAAAACGACAGAAACCAGTGGGGAACTACCAGGGTTACAAAGGTCGCACTTGCAGACTGGGCCCTGGCGTTCTGCCACTGGGCTTGGAGGGAAGGGCCCTGGCCGGGGGTCAAGGAAGGGGGGGCCTTCATGGTTTCTTGCACCGGGGGTCCTGAAGGTTCTATTTACACCCATGACATCTACCTTCATATTTGAATGGAAAGGTTTGCATCTCTCCAGCTTCCAGAAAGTAGGAGTCGCTCTTCTCCTTGTGATCAGTGAACAGAAGCAGTGACGTCTCGTTGATGAGGAAGACCCAGTCTCCAGCACAGGAGACTCTCCTCTGGGACATGTTTACCGAGATCTCACACAGATCTGTTCTCCCTTTTGTAATAGCCAGGATTGTATTGGTGATGCTGCTGTGTGCAACAACGCTGTAGACATGGCACCCTTCTTTCACATTGTCCACTGGAAAGCCTGAAAAATAAAGTAAAAGAAAATCAGAGCTGTAATGGAGTGTGAATGTCTGATGCACTCCAAGCAAATATATACAACCTCATACTGTAGTCAGTTCAGCCAGGTCACTTGTACGTCTTGTCGTGGAAAAACCCACTATACGCTTTTGCGCTATTAAGCGCCCATTTCGTCTAATGGTATAATGCATCTTACCTATCACTCTATTTCCCGCATATCCACAAGCAGGGCTTTTTTTCTCAGACAATAGGTGCAGGAACTCCCCCTTTTCGAGTCACCCCTTTTCTCCGTCCCTACCCACCTCCGAGCACCATCCCTTGGTTCCATCCCCTACCCACCTCCGAGCACCATCCCTTGGTTCCATCCCCTACCCACCTCCAAGCACCATCCCTTGGTTCCATCCCCTACCCACCTCCGAGCACCATCCCTTGGTTCCATCCCCTACCCACCTCTGAGTACCATCCCTTGGTTCCATCCCCTACCCACCTCCGAGCACCATCGCTTGGTTCCATCCCCTACCCACCTCCGAGCACCATCCCTTGGTTCCATCCCCTACCCACCTCCGAGCACCATCCCTTGGTTCCATCCCCTACCCACCTCCGAGCACCATCCCTTGGTTCCATCCCCTACCCACCTCCGAGCACCATCCCTTGGTTCCATCCCCTACCCACCTCCGAGCACCATCCCTTGGTTCCATCCCCTACCCACCTCCGAGCACCATCCCTTGGTTCCACCCCCTACCCACCTCCGAGCACCATCCCTTGGTTCCATCCCCTACCCACCTCCGAGCACCATCCCTTGGTTCCATCCCCTACCCACCTCCGAGCACCATCCCTTGGTTCCACCCCCTACCCACCTCCGAGCACCATCCCTTGGTTCCATCCCCTACCCACCTCCGAGCACCATCCCTTGGTTCCACCCCCTACCCACCTCCGAGCACCATCCCTTGGTTCCATCCCCTACCCACCTCCGAGCACCATCCCTTGGTTCCATCCCCTACCCACCTCCGAGCACCATCCCTTGGTTCCACCCCCTACCCACCTCCCAATACCGTCCCTTCTAGACAATACAGAACCAAGTATCATTTTGTGTTGCTAAGTAATTTGTATGGAATTTGGTAATGATATCAAGAAAAGCAGTAAAATAGATCCCCTGCAGCCAGCAACAAAATTTCCCCCCCCCCAGCAATAGACTCCTGGCAGCATCAACAGATCTCTGCACAGCCAGCATTAATAGACTCTCCGGCAGCCATCAACAATAGACCCCCTCCCACCAACAGTAGATCTCTTTCAGCAACAACTGACCCCCCAGCAACATAAGACCCACCCCCAGCAACAATATGTCCCCCACCAGCAACAATAGACCTCCTTAGCAACAATAGACCCGCCCTGCAAAAATATATCCCCTCCAGCTAGAATAGATCCCCCAGCAGTGAGCATCAATACCCTGCAGCACACCCCAGCACCCCTTTACCATTACATACAGTCAGTCCAGAAGGTGCTGGAACTGCGTTCCCCCTGCATTCCCGCTGAAAAAAAGCCCTGTCCCCAAGTAAACAGACATGACCACAGCTTACGTCCTCATCTCAGCACCGCACTGGGTCTTTTATTCAAAGACAACAAAAGCAATGACGAACAGGAAGTGATCGCCCCCAACAGCCAATCGCTTCCTCCATGGGAAATGACCTCACAGGATATGAATGTCAACACAGGAAATCCTTCCAACAGGATGAGTTTATACAAAATAATGGCTAGGGGAGTCTTATGGGCGTGTCTGGGCAGGGAAAGTGTGTATGTTTTACCTGGAAGCCATGCTCTTCAACTAAAAAAAAGGAAGCCGCATGGTGTCAGGAAAGAAGCAAGTACCAGCCTCGCCAATATCGGTAGAGCGGCACCCCGGCGCATCCCTGGGCACAATACAGCGGAGCGGCTAATGCGCATGCGCAATTCAGTGGAACGGCAATAGGGCACGCACAACCTGAGCCTCCCACTGCCTATAAAAGCCACTCTGTGCCATGGCCAAGTTGCTGGTTTGTCTTTCAGCTTCCTGTGTGTTTCCTGCTTGTATCCTGATTCTTGATTACCCGTTGTGACCCGGATTGACCCTGACTTACACTGATCTCTTCCTGCATCTGACCTTCGGCTTGCCTCTCAGACCTCGTGACTTGCCTCCTGTGTTTGACCCTCGGCCTGTCTATGGATATCGCTTCCTGTCTCCAGTGATTGACCCTCGGCCTGCTCTCAGACTCTGCTATTTGTCTCCAGTGCTTGACCCCTGGCTTGCTCACAGACTCTGCCTCCAGTTACCTGTGTTGGACCCTCGCAAGAGGTTACCTCTCTCAGCATCTCGGCCTCAGTGAGTACCCATATCTGACACATGGCTAACAAACATGAACTCTGTCCCTGACCATAACAATTCAAAAGCTCCCGTTTTTACCGTTGGCGTGAATCCTTTTTCTGCACTGTTCAGAGAACAACGCATACCCAGAGTATACTACCGTTTCTGCTGATGGGAGATTATCTGCAGGTGCACGCTACGCGTCCCACCATGTGTTGATTAGGCACACAGAGACACACGAGCGTACATCCCCTAACCGATAATGTCTTTGCAGAGTGAACACCCCCCCCCCCCCCCAGACGAACATCTGTGCGTCGCACAGGGGCCCTTTTGCTGCAGCTGGAGAGGAAGTCAAGGGGAACATGGTTCCACTACGATTTCCTGGGTCACTGGGGAACCTGTCCTATTGGATGCTGCTGCCCTATGCGACTCTGGCAGCCATCTTGGGTCAGGCAGAGCCTATTTAAAGACCTGGCTCCCAGGCTCGGCACGCATTTTTGCGAGTGGGTAGGGTAGAGGGAGGTATCCTGTCTGTTAGGGACAGAACTAATGGCAGAAAAAGGTTCCTGGTGAGGAGGGAAAGAGTAGGGATTGCAACTCTTCTGGACAACTCCTCACTTGGACACGAGACAGCCTGGCCACATTCTGCCCCTGCCTCAGTTTGGCTGATACCTCTTCTGTACACACTGTTGAGTACTCTCGATGTTCCCTCCGGATTTGCTGTGAGCTGTTTTTGCATTACTTCAATACTAATTCTTTACATCGTACTTGGACTGTGTGCATTATTGCCGCCACACCACGCTGCACCTCACCTACATGTCTCTGTACTGAGTTGCCCCCAACCCCAGTAAAGTTGAATTAAACCTTACAGTAGGCTCTGTTGTTAGGTCACCCCCCCCCATCCTCTGATATCTCTCTATGGCTCTCGGACTATTATTGGCCTTAGCCCCCAATTTGTAATGCAATTTGACCGTTCAAAATGGCATGACAAGTCGCACCCTATTGCCGGCAATGAAACCATTCAAATCATTGCTATTCAAGTTGCAGCGACGTTGAAAAAGGTTCCTGCACTACTTTTTGGGGATTTCATTGTGACTTGCATAGACATCTGTTAAATGAAGTCGCAGGACGCAATGATATTGGAGGTGCAAATCGCACTGATCTGCGGCTTTGAAATCATGCTGAAGTAGCACGATTTCAAAGCTGCACTGATGTGAACCAGTGCAATCTACACTATATTACCAAAAGTATTGGGACGCCTGCCTTTACACGCACATGAACTTTAATGGAATCCCAGTCTTATGCCCCGTACACACGGTCGGACTTTGTTCGGACATTCCGACAACAAAATCCTAGGATTTTTTCCGACGGATGTTGGCTCAAACTTGTCTTGCATACACACGGTCACACAAAGTTGTCGGAAAATCCGATCATTCTGAACGCGGTGACGTAAAACACGTACGTCGGGACTATAAACGGGGCAGCGGCCAATAGCTTTCATCTCTTTATTTATTCTGAGCATGCGTGGCACTTTGTCCGTTGGATTTGTGTACACACGATCGGAAATTCCGACAACAGATTTTGTTGTCGGAAAATGTTATATCCTGCTCTCAAACTTTGTGTGTCGGAAAATCCGATGGAAAATGTGTGATGGAGCCCACAACAAGGTCAGAATTTCCGACAACAAGGTCCGATCACACATTTTCCGCCGGAAAATCCGACCGTGTTTACGGGGCATGAATCCGTAGGGTTCAATAATAAGATGACCCACCCTTTGCAGCTATAACAGCTTCAACTCTTCTGGGAAGGCCGTCCACAAGGTTTAGGAGTGTATCTATGGGAATGTTTGACCATTCTTCTAGAAGCGCATTTGTGAGGTCAGACACTGATGTTGGACGAGAAGGCCTGGCTCACAGTCTCCGCTCTAATTCATCCTAAAGGTGTTCTATCGGGTTGAGGTCAGGACTCTGTACAGGCCAGTCAAGTTCCTCCACTCCAAACTCGCTCATCCATATCGTAATGGACCTTGCTTTGTCCACTGGTGCGCAGTCATGTTGGAACAGGAAGGGGCCATCCCCAAACTGTTCCCACAACGTTGGGAGCATGAAATTGCCCAAAATGTCTTGGTATGCTGACGCCTTAGGAGTGCCCTTCACTGGAACTAAGGGGTCAAGCCCAACCCCTGAAAAACAACCCCACACCATAATCCCCTCTCCACCAAATGATTTGGACCAGTGCACAAAGCAAGGGGCAGGTACCCCACCTGGTAAGGATAGGACTAGCGGCAGGGAAAGGTTCCTGGCGAGAAGGGAAAGTGTGGGGCTTGCGACTTCTCTGGACATCTGTTTACTTGGGCACAAGGCGGCCAAGCCACATTCTACCCCTTTCTACAGTCCGGCTGTACTCTGCTCTCTATCTACTGTTAGGACTGCGAGTGTTCTTGACTCAGTTGGGTTATTTGTGAACTGTCTTTGCAATACTAGTTCTTCATTGCACTGGGACTAAGTGTGTTATTGTTGCTGCACCCCACCTACAGGTTGACTTGCACAACTCCTGGCTGCACTTGGTCCTGACTTGTAGTGTATTTCACTTTACATTCACTTCTTATTTGGATGGCTGGATTAAGTGCTCACTCAGTTTCAGGGAAATGGAGCTTCCTCCTTCCAAAACTCCTGACTGCTTTGACTACTCGCTGACCCAGCCTGTCTTTTTCTTGTAGGGTTCTCAGCTAAGCCTAGATGAGACCTTAATGGCTGCACCAAACTCCTGAGGCCTCTTTCCTTCTCCTCTCTGCCCCAAGGGCAGAGCCCCCAGAACAGGGGTCTCCTCTCCATGGCTGGACTCTGCTCCCAGACTGCTTGTCCTCAGAGTATTTATGGGCTTTCCCTCCGCCTTCTGGGCATGCCTCCCCAGGGATTGGCTGGTGATCCTCAAATATTCAGACTGCTTGTCCTGCTCTTCCTCCCACTATACTTCTAAAACACTCCAGAACACAGGGGAAAGCAGAAGACCAGTGCCAGCGCTGGGCTCAGCCCTTCCTTCTCAAACCTGGCCGCTCAGCTGTCGGGTAAGTGCCAGCTCCAATCTCTCCACAGTGACTCACCTGTTGATGATATCCTGCTCGTCACTCCTGCCTACTTAAGCCGTCCAGTCCAGATGATCTCTGCCGTCACCTTGGTCACATCTCTAGAGACGCTCTCCTGTGTTCCTGTTAAAGACTTGCTTGGCTGACATTGCTTCTGGCTCCAGATCCTGCTTGCTGTTCTACTACGCTCATCTCTGGCTCCCTGACGTTTTGGCTTATCTGACTATCTGTTCCGGTTCCTGAACTCTGGCTACATTTTGACTACGTTTACTCTGTTTACCTTTTTTTTTAATTATTATTAAACAAGTGTGATTTAACTGTACTTCTGTCTCAGTCTGAGTCATGGTTTCTGACAACCAGCAACCTGTGAAACACTGCACAGCTCCTAACACAATTAAAATTTGTTCCTCTGCCTACAGAGCAGCTAACTAAATTTACCTAGCAGTCTACCAAACTAAGACGGTGCTACTTATATATGACATTAAGGTTTACTTACATTGTGTGACCCCAATGAAGCAGAAGAACAAAAGAAGGACCAAACAGGAAACCAGTTGAAATATGTTACCTGCCGGGAAAAAAATCACAAGAAAATATTTATTAGAACATTCTGACTTAAACCCAGTACATCGTGTAAGCAGTCAAAAAAGCCAAAGACAGCCCAATTCAAGGTGTAATGGGGAAAAGGGGTGGGGGTGCTGACTTGTTTTTGAAGATGGAAGATTTACGTACCAGACTTCAATGGAAGTTGGAATGAGATGGACCAGCTTTGTGTGTCATCACTTGATAGATTCGGTTGGGCTTCTTTCTTCTCTTTTGAGGGACGTTTCTTTTTCGGTCGCTGTTTTTTCTTTTTTCCTTTGACGTCACGTTCCGGTGAAAGCTGGTCCTTTTCTTCTAAGAGGGTTTGTGTGCTCATCTCCTTAATATCGCTTTCCTTTTCCACTTCTGGTTCTGGTTTCACCTCTGAGCTCTGCTCAGAGTATCCTAAGTCTGTCTGGGTTTCAACGCTTACTTTAATTGTGTGAAGGTGACCATCCTTAACCCCAGAAGAAGCAGCCCATTCCTTGGGCAATCCATCATTTTCTTCCACTGGTGGTGTCTCTCCCTTATCACTCGCAACCTCCAGCGATTCGATGGTCGTTGACTTCTCGGCTGTACTAACTCCAGACCCACCTTGGGGATGGTCTTTCACCGTTTGATTATTGGACCTGTATAAAATATTAAACTTTTTCATTAGATTTTTGTATTTAAACCCTAGTTTCGAAATCTAGAAATCCAAGCAAAACTATGATAGACTAAAACTGGCCATAGATGGGCAATTTTCTTTCCTGCAACCCGTGGGTTGCAGGAAATAAAATCTCTAAAGTCCCCCATCAACACAGTCAGTTGCGGGGGACCCGTCCCGGCCGGGAGAACACGGTGATTATTGCTAGTGGCTCTAGCCGCTGACAATAATTGCATGAGAAATCCATCAACTTGAGTACAATCAGCCTGCCCATACATGGTTTGAATCTCGTCCATTCCCTTCTGAACCAGCCAAGATTTGAACCGTCTGTGGCCAGTTTTAGACTTGGTGACATGACAGGAAGAAAGCAGAAGGACCAAAGATCAAAGAGACCAAAATCTTTTAATATTCCTCGAAAAGTATGCAGGGAGGTGCAGTTAGCTACTTTGCCACTAGGTGGTACTGTACCAGAATAGTGTCTGGTGACAGCAGAGAGTGTCACCAGGTGCTAGGCCCCTTGTAGGTAGAACCCTCCTACAGTTATGTCAGGTGAGCCAGTGCCCATGTATAAGTAAGGTAGAGAGGAGCACAGACAGACTTGGGGCATGGTAGCTAAACACCCTTTTAATATGTGGATGTAACCAGCCCACATAGGCTCTGGAGTGGGCAGGAGGACAGGTGGAGTGGAGTGGACCTGTATGCAGGAAGAGCCAGCTGTAGTGTCGCTCCTGGAGTGGGGGCTAGGACTTATTGCAAAAGACCTTTTAGGCCAGGTTAGAGATCCCTGTGTGAGGTTGATTCTCTGGAGGGTTCCCAAAAGAGATGTACCTTCGGGAGGAGGTGACTACAGAGAGCATGGTCCTGTGCGTACTAATGACCCCAGGCAGAGGAGAGATTATAAGGGAGATGGCTGCTGAGGTACTGCACATGCTTTCACTTGTGACTACTGCTGACCATCCACTCAAAGTGATTGACTGTGTAATGTCAACTGACTCCAGAATGTATGTCCTGGTGATGTGACTGTAATGCCGTTTCCTGATTTCAACCAGTAAAGTGCAGCAAAACGACTTCTTGTGTGGACATTTCTTATTTGGGGATACAAAGGTCTATGGTTAGGAATGTCATGTGAAGGCCTATGGCAAGGAGCAGGGCACAAGATGGAGGAGGCCCACATGGAAGATAAATATATTTCCAATATATTGTAAATATATGTCACATATACATACCTCCCAACATTTTGAGATGGGAATGAGGGACACCTACTAACAAATATAGGCATAGGACACGCCCCCCTGCCACACCTCCTTAACGGAGAATTAACCAAAAAAAATGGTTAATTAAATCCAGAAGGGCTTTTTGTACCACTATTATTTCTTATATTGGCTTTTAAAATCTACAAATGCAGCAATTTAGAAATCAGATGAAAGGTTTAGCGCTGGGAAACACTTTTTGAAAGATAAAAAGTACATTTTATATACAACTATATAGATCAGACCAAAATGAGGGACAAATGAAAGGGAAAGAGGGACAGAGGGACATTGCTCCAAATCAGGGAGAGTCCCCCGAAATCAGGGACAGTTGGGAGCTATGCATATACAGTATATATATTTTTTTCTAAATATCTTGGAAATATATTTGTCTTCCATGTGGGGGGGGGGTTCAGCCTCAGCAGGAGGGACAGTGTTTGTGCAGGGAGGGACTGCTCTTGGCACCAAAACCAGCTAACCATGAAGCCCCTCTTACAAGTATATCAAAGCTGCTAGACTAAACTTATAGTTCATGGTTGAAAAAAGTCAGTTGCGTTCATATGGAGCTCTAGGGAATCCATAGTTTATTATTATTATTATTATTATACAGGATTTATATAGTGCCAACAGTTTGCACAGTGCTTTACAACATGAGGGCAGACAGTACACTTACAATACAAATCAATACAGGAGGAATCAGAGGGCCCTGTTCATTAGAGCTCACAATCTAGAAGGGAGGGTCAAGTGGAAACAAAAGGTAATAACTGTGGGGGATGAGCTGATGGAGAAAATGAAAATACAGTTGTTAGGTGTGGGTAGGATTGGCTTCCCTGAAGAGAAGGGTTTTCAGGGATCGTCTAAAGGCTAAGAGAGTAGGAGATAAGTGGACAGATTGGGGTAGGGCATTCCATAGGATTGGAGAGGCTCTGGAAAAGTCCTGGAGGCGAGCATGAGAGGAGGTGACAAGGGAGCTAGAGAACAGGAGGTCTTGAGAGGAACGAAGAGAACGAGTAGGTTGGTATTTAGAGACTAAGCTAGTGATGTAGCTGGGGGCAAAATTGTGGATGGCTTTGTACGTAGTTGTTAGAATTTTGAATTTAATTCTTTGGCCGAGCGGAAGCCAGTGGAGGGATTGACAGAGAGGAGTAGCAGACACGGATCGATTGGTAAGGTGGATGAGTCTAGCAGCATTCATGATGGACTGAAGAGGTGATAGACTATGTAGAGATAAGCCAATGAGGAGGGAGTTGCAGTAGTCGAGGCGAGAGATGACCAGCGAGTGAATTAAGAGCTTTGTTGTGTCATTGGTTAGAAAGGGGCGTATTTTGGAGATGTTGCGGAGGTTGAGGTGGCAGGATTTGGACAGTGATTGGATGTGTTGCTTGAAGGAGAGTTCAGAGTCTAGGACTACACCTAGAACCTTGGCATGCGGGGATGGGCTTATAGTTGTGCCATCGATTTTGACAGAGAGATCAGGGGAAGGGGCATATGGGGGAGGAAAAATTATAAGTTCGGTTTTGGATAGATTGAGTTTGAGGAAGTGGTGAGACATCCAGACTGATATATCTGAGAGTAAATGACTGATACGTGAGGAGACAGAGGGGGTGAGCTGAGGGGTAGAGAAATAGATTTGGGTGTCGTCAGCGTAGAGGTAGTATTGGGAGCCATGGGAGGCTATCAGTTGACCCAGGGAGGCGGTGTAGATTGAAAATAGGAGAGGTCCAAGAACAGAACCCAGAGAAAGGAAGAGGAGAGGAGGAAGAAGAGTTATAAGAAACGCTAAAGGTGCGGTTGGATAAGTAGGAAGAGAACCAGCGAAGTGTACAGTCACGGAGACCAAAGGCGTGTAGTTTTTTGAGGAGGAGGGGGTGGTCAACCGTATCAAAGGCAGCAAAGAGGTCCAGGAGTAGGAGTACAGAATAGTGTCGATTGGTTTTGGCCGCTAGTAGATCGTTTGTTAGTTTTAGAAGAGCGGTTTCTGTGGAGTGTTGAGGACGAAATCCAGACTGAAGGGGATCAAGAAGGTTATTATCAGCAAGGCGGGCGCTCAGTCGGTTGTAGACCAGACGTTTGAGGAGTTTGGATAAGAAGGGGAGCAAGGAGATGGGGCGTAGTTTGTTAAGATTGGATGGGTCCAATGAGGGCTTTTTAAGTATGGGTCTGACAAGTGCATGTTTTGGAGAGTTGGGGAAGATGCCAGAAGAGAGGGAGAGATTGAAGATGTGGGTTAGAGAGTGTAGGATAGAGCCAGAGGGTGCACGTAGCATTTGTGAGGGAATAGGATCCAGAGGGTAGGTGGTTAGGTGGACATTAGCAAGTAGTTTAGCAACTTCGTCTGTATTGGTGGGGTTGAAAGAGGGAAATAATGATTGTGCCTGTGGGCATGAAGTGTAAAGCGTGGAGGGTGTCGGAACAGTAGAGATCTCTGCGCGAATTGTATCAATCTTCTTTAAGATCCACTAATGAGAGTATCAGGCCAAAGATCTAAAAGTCCAAAATCATTTAACTTTGTTAACAAATGTTTTGGGTAAAAGAATATATAAAGTGTGGCGCTAAAAGTAATGTCATCGGAAAAATATATTAATAGTGATATCTACATAGATAGAGGTACACAATCCTGAGGTGTGCACCAAAAACACTGGTATTAATTTTATAAGGTGTATACGGAGATAATGACCTCCCCAAATGTGCACCAAATACGCTGGTGATGATCCTAAGAGTGTATAGAGAGATATTGATCTCCCCACCCAAAATATCACAAAAGCAAAATCAACAATGATAAGAATTACATATACAGTGGTATAACTACATCCATATACCGAGTAAGTGAAAAAAGTGGGCTGATATCCAGTATAACAGCATTGAATAAAATATCTGAAATAATTGCCTAAGGGTCGGTTCACACTGGGACGACTTGGGATCCGACTTGTACGCCCTCAAGTCGCCCCAAGTCGCCCCAGAAAGAGATTCACATTTAAGTGAATGGGAGCGTCTGAATAGACACTACTGAAGTCGCTCCGACTTCAGAGCGTACTCCCTGTACTACTTGGATCCGACTTGGTAGGCGACCTGTACCATAGAAATCAATGGAAGTCGCTTCCAAGTCGGATCTCTCTCTCAAAGTCAAGCGACTTTGCAGGGAAAACCCCTCCCTCCCAGAGAGCTGATTGTCCTGTGATTGGCCACAGCCGAAGTCGCCTGTCCTGGAGGCGACTTGAAGTCGCGTTGTAATTTGCTAAAGTCGCGCTGAAGTCGCGCCGAAGTCGCGTTGAAGCCGCGTTGAAGTCGCCGTGCAAAGTCGCGTTAAAGTCGTGTTGCCCCTGTGTGAATCGAGCCTAAAGGTTCAACTACAAGGTATAAACATAAAAAAGAGAAAAAATATAAGTTCAGAAACAACACAGTGATGTGTATTGAATAACCTATAACCCAAAAACAGACCAAACTACAGAATCAAAAGTCCATCAGGGTAGTAAGTATAAAAATATTTATAGTCCACCACTATGTAATGGGATGATTCTGGATCGCTTCATATCAGCCTAGGAGCAAACAGTCCTTTTAAGGCCCCTTTCACACTGGGGCGGTTTTCAGGCGGTATTGCACTAAAAATAGCGCCTGCAAACCGCCCCTAAACAGCCTCCGCTGCTTGTTCAGTGTGAAAGCCCTCGGGCTTTCACACTGAAGCGGTGTGCTGGCAGGAGAAGAAAAAATCTCCTGCAAGCCGCATCTTCGGAGCGGTGAAGGAGCGGTGTATTCACCGCTCCTAAACCGCTCCTGCCCATTGAAATCAATGGGACAGCGCGGCTATACCGCGGTAATACCGCGGCTATAGCCGCGCTATACGAGGGGTTTTAACCCTTTTTCGGCCACCAGCGGGGGGTTAAAACCGCACCGCTAGCGGCCGAATACCACGGTAAAGCAGCGCTAAAAATAGCGCTGTTTTACCGCCAACGCCCCCTACTGCCCCAGTGTGAAAGGGGCCTTAGTGTGGTAAGCAAGAGTTGTTAGACATATCCCTGCACATAGGTGGCTTCTTCCCTTAGTATTGTGATATTGGCCCAGAAAAATAGATACACAACGCCCTTACCAGACAAGGTGGACTCACAGGCCCTTGGCGGTGAGTCAAACGAGCTTGTACCGTCAGGCGGTGTGGCACTGTAAAACCGTGTGGCGGTCCTGGGTAGGATCTCAACTGATGTCACCGAATGGCACGTCTCTAGCCAAGTGGAGCTCAACAGATGTCATCTAGTGGCGTATCCTCGGCAGGACTCAGCTAGAGTCCGGGGTCGGCCTCCATCATCAGATGAAGAGATGATTTCCTCAGCGACCGTTACCATATGGATAAGTAAAAAGGAAAAAACTTCCACATAGTGTAAATCTTTCTCTGTGAGTCCACCTTGTCTGGTAAGGGCGTTGTGTATCTATTTTTCTGGGCCGATATCACCATATTAAGGGAAGAATCCACCTATGTGCAGGGATATGTCTAACAACTCTTGCTTACCACACTTAAAAGGACTGTTTGCTCCTAGGCTGATATGAAGCGATCCAGAATCATCCCATTACATAGTGGTGGACTATAAATATTTTTATACTTACTACCCTGATGGACTTTTGATTCTGTAGTTTAGTCTGTTTTTGGGTTATAGGTTATTCAATACACATCACTGTGTTGTTCCTGAACTTATATTTTTTCTCTTTTTTATGTTTATACCTTGTAGTTGAACCTTTAGGCAATTATTTCAGATATTTTATTCAATGCTGTTATACTGGATATCAGCCCACTTTTTTCACTTACTCGGTATATGGATGTAGTTATACCACTGTATATGTAATTCTTATCATTGTTGATTTTGCTTTTGTGATATTTTGGGTGGGGAGATCAATATCTCTCTATACACTCTTAGGATCATCACCAGCGTATTTGGTGCACATTTAGGGAGGTCATTATCTCCGTATACACCTTATAAAATTAATACCAGCGTTTTTGGTGCACACCTCAGGATTGTGTACCTCTATCTATGTAGATATCACTATTAATATATTTTTCCAATGACATTACTTTTAGCGCCACACTTTGTATATTCTTTCACACATTTACACTGGTCAGGTTGTTGTGTTGGCTGCTTCACTTTGTAGGAGTTGGCGCAAATCTTTTTACACAAAATGTTTTGGGTGTTCTTCCCCTTCAGTAGAGCTAATAAATGCTGGACTTAATAGGGTGCTGTTAGTACTTGTATAAATATAATAGTAGGGGTTGCAAACAAGATGTGCTTTAACTGCAGACTTTCAGCTTTAATTTGAGGGTATTTACATCCAAATCAGGTGAACGGTGTAGGAATTACAACAGTTTGTATATGTGCCTCCCACTTTTTAAGGGACAATTGGCTGCTCAGCTGTTCCATGGCCAGGTGTGTGTTATTCCCTCATTATCCCATTTACAATGAGCAGATAAAAGGTCCAGAGTTCATTTCAAGTTTGCTATTAGCATTTGGAATCTGTTGCTGTCAACTCTCAATATGAGATCTAAAGAGCTGTCACTATCAGTGAAGAAAGCCATCATTAGGCTGAAAAAACAAAACAAACCCATCAGAGAGATAGCAAAAACATTATGTGTGGCCAAATCAACAGTTTGGAACATCCTTAAAACGAAAGAACGCACCGGTGAGCTCAGCAACACCAAAAGACCAAGAAGACCACGGAAAACAACTGTGGTGGATGACCGAAGAATTCTTTCCCTGATGAAGAAAACACCCTTCACAACAGTTGGCCAGGTCAAGAACACTCTCCAGGAGGTAGGTGTATGTGTGTCAAAGTCAATAATCAAGAGAAGACTTCACCAGAGTGAATACAGAGGGTTCACCACAAGATGTAAACCATTGGTGAGCCTCAAAAACAGGAAGGCCAGATTAGAGTTTGCCAAACAACATCTAAAAAAGCCTTCACAGTTCTGGAACAACATCCTATGGACAGATGAGACCAAGATCAACTTGTACCAGAGTGATGGGAAGAGAAGAGTATGGAGAAGGAAAGGAACTGCTCATTATCCAAAGCATACCACCTCATCAGTGTAGCATGGTGGTGGTAGTGTCATGGCGTGGGCATGTATGGCTGCCAATGGAACTGGTTCTCTTGTATTTATTAATGATGTGACTGCTGACAAAAGAAGCAGGATGAATTCTGAAGTGTTTCGGGCAATATTATCTGCTCATATTCAGCAAAATGCTTCAGAACTCATTGGACAGAGCTTCACAGTGCAGATGGACAATGACCCAAAGCATACTGTGAGAGCAATCAAAGAGTTTTTTAAGGAAAAGAAGTGGAATGTTATGCAATGGCCAAGTCAATCACCTGACCTGAATCCGATTGAACATGCATTTCACTTGCTGAAGACAAAACTGAAGGGAAAAATGCCCCAAAAACAAGCAGGAACTGAAGACAGTTGCAGTAGAGGCCTGGCAGAGCATCACCAGGGATGAAACCCAGCGTCTGGTGATGTCTATGCGTTCCAGACTTCAGTCTGTAATTGACTGCAAAGGATTTGCAACCAAGTATTAAAAAGTGAGAGTTTGATGGATGATTGTTAATCTGTCCCATTACTTTTGGTCCCTTAAAAAGTGGGAGGCACATATACAAACTGTTGTAATTCCTACACCGTTCACCTGATTTGGATATAAATACCCTCAAATTAAAGCTGAAAGTCTTCACTTAAAGCACATCTTGTTCGTTTCATTTCAAATCCATTGTGGTGGTGTATAGAGCCAAAAAGATTAGAATTGTGTCGAAGTCCCAATATTTATGGACCTGACTGTATAAAAGAAACTTGAAAAAGTTCCAAAAAACATAGATTCTTGCTGTGAGAAGAAAAAAGCGTGCTTGCTCCACCATCGTGAAATCAGACTGGCCGCTTACCAGAAACTCATGATCCCCCGTTACAGAGGATCAGAGAAAGCTGTTTGTTAATACTACTCGAACCACGACCAATGGATCAGAGAACTTATACCGAGATGGGACATCAAAGACTGCAGGGTCAGGCTAAAGATGTTCACACTGACAGGTACTCAGACATCAGCCCACAGCATTGCAGATATGGTCATGGAAGGAAAAAAAGGCTCCATATAGTGTAAAATCATTGACTTTATTGGATAAGTAAAAGGTTAAACTCACATGTTAGTAGACAATAGTAGGCATGTAGTGTAGTCTGGAGCGCCAGCCTGTTTGTTGGAATTCTACATTAATTTTGTTTTTTGTATTGTATTTCTATCAGGTATCTCCCCCTCTGTCCATTCTTCTTATTGCTCACACTTACCCAGTTTCTTGAACAGGTTTATTCAGGGGCTCCCTGGCCATGACTGATGTTCTGTTAAGACATTAAACATAGAGTATAAAATTATCACCATTGAACAATCATTTGAAGCTGAATAATGAAAATCATAATGAAGAAATATCATCACATTACCAAAGATTTGAATCAAAAATCATGATGAAAAAAGCACATCAGTATTTTCCACCTCTCTCCCCCTATCCTCTCTCCTATCCTCTTCCCTCCTCTCCTCTCTCTTATCCTATCCTCTTACCTCCCCTCCTCTCTCCTATCATATTCTCTTCCCTCCCCTCCTCTCTCCTATCATATTCTCTTCCCTCCCCTCCTCTCTCATATCATATGCTCTTCCCTCCTCTCCTCTTGCCTTTCCTATTCTTTTCTCTCCCCTCCTCTGTCCTATCCTATCCTATCCTCTTCCCTCCCCTCCTCTCTCTTATCATATGCTCTTCCCTCCTCTCCTCTTGCCTTTCCTATTCTTTTCTCTCCCCTCCTCTGTCCTATCCTATCCTATCCTCTTCCCTCCCCTCCTCTCTCTTATCATATGCTCTTACCTCCTCTCCTCTCTCCTATCCTATCCTCTTCCCTCCTCTCTCCTATCCTATTCTTTTCTCTCCCCTCCTCTCCCCTATCCTATCCTCTTCCCTCCTCTCCTCTCTCTTATCCTATCCTTTTCCCTCCTCTTCTCTTTCTTATCCTATCCTATTCCCTCCTTTCCTCTCTCCTATCCTATTCTCCCCCCCCCCCCATCTCCCCTATCATATGCTCTCCCCTCCTCTCCCCTATCCTATCCTCTTCCCTCCTCTCCTCTCTCTTATCCTATCCTCTTCCCTCCTCTTCTCTTTCTTATCCTATCCTATTGCCTCCTCTCCTCTCTCCTATCCTATTCTCTCCCCCATCTCCCCTACCATATGCTCTCCCCTCCTCTCTCCTATCATATGCTTTTCCCTCCTTTCCTCTCTCCTTTCCTATTCTTTTCCCTCCCCTCCTCTCTCCTATCCTCTTCCCTCCTCTCCTCTCTCATATCCTCTTCCCTCCTCTCCTCTCTCCTATCCTATCCACCCCCCCACCTGCTCTCCCCTATCATATGCTTTTCCCTCCTCTCCTCTCTCCTTTCCTATTCTTTTTCCCTCCCCTCCTCTCTCCTATCCTCTTCCCTCCTCTCCTCTCTCTTATCCTCTTCCCTCCTCTCCTCTCTCCTATCCTATCCCCCCCCCCCGCTCTCCCCTATCATATGCTCTTCCCTCCTCTCCTCTCTCCTTTTCTATTTTTTTCCCTCCCCTCCTCTCTCCTATCCTCTGCTCTTCCCTCCTCTTATCCTCCCTTTATTCTGACCCTCTTTTCCCCCCCTATCCTCTCCTCATCCCTTCTCCTCTTCCCCTCGTTTCTATCCTGTTCTCTATTCTTGCTCTTTCCTTTCCTTTCCTTTCCACTTTTCTATCATCTACTTATCTCTTTCCGCCCTTTTGCTCTCTCCTATCCTCTCCTTCCCTTCTCTCCTCTCCCCTATCCTCTACTCCTCTCTTCTCTCCCTTCTCCTCTTCCCCTCTCTTCTCTCCTTAATTTCCTTTTTATTTTCCTATCATCTACTTATCCCCTCTCATCTCCCCTCTCCTCTTCCCTTTTCCTCTCTCATTCTCTCCTCATCCTCCCTCATCGCCTCTCTTCTCTCCCCTCTCCTGCCCTCTCTACTCTACTTTTCCCCCTTCCTCCTCCTCCTCTTCTCTTTTTTCCCCCTCTTCCCCTGTCCTCTCTTCTCCTATACTCTTCCCCTATCCATTTCTTTCCCATCTTTCCTTATACTTCCCTCTCCTCTCCCTCTCCTCCTCTCACCTCTTTTCTCCTCGCTCTTCCCTCCCCTGCTTTCACTTCTTACTTTCAGTTCTCCTCTAAGTCAAAGTTCATCTCGCAAATATGTAAGAAATTCAGATACTGTAGTTCTAAATACTATACATGTACTCCAGACTGCCAGCCAACAATCGTAATATGCTTTATGCTACCGACACCCTTCCGTTCGATGCCCTACCACCAAGCTGACTGTTTCAAGGGGTTAGGCTCTCTTTACCGCCTAAAACCTCTTCTGCTCTGTTTTGGCGCCAAAGAGGTGTGGCGGGGCTACTCAGGAAGCTATGAATCAGATTTTTGGATGGCGTCCAGCAATGACCAAGTAGAAAAGCAATTTTTCATAAATTCATCATTTTTGATAAAACTATATAAGTGTTTTACTGTACATGAAGAGTTAAAGGGCTGAAACAATGTAACATGCAGGAATCCTACACGGCAGATTTTCTTGATATATCAGATTCCAGCAGACGGTTTACTGCTCTGAGTTCTCCGTTCCCGCACACCCAGCAGAGCACCGAGTAAACAAAAGATTACGAATGATTTAACCGTTTCCTTTTATATAAACATATAACACGAAACTTATACAAAGTAAGAAAAGACAATATAAAACAAAGACTTACTCAGCGCAGCTCAGCTATGGGAGAACACCGCCACACTCTAAGCCAACGCCCTAATGAAGCAATAGATAGGCCAGTTGGGTATGTAGACAACAGGAAGCACATAAAAAATAGTATTACTTTTCTGCTCTTCCTTACTAGCTCTGCAGATTACTGTATTGTCGCAATAAATGTCCAAGGTTTTACCATAAAAGGTCATCTAAATGTTCGTTCACATGAGTGGCTGGGTTGGCGTGCTAGGGCTACTTCACACAAACAATGAATCATACAGCAGCCTACACATTACCCACCTATAGCAGTAACAAGCATTTTGGTTGCATTGTAAAGGAATTCATGTTGGCTCAGGCAACGTTCCTCAAATACCCTATGAGATGTGTTTTCTCAAATTTGTACAAGACTTAAATGGGGAATGATCACTGTTGACCCTTTGCAACCGCACCTTAACCACTTCAGCTCTGGAAGATTTTACCCCTTTCACAGGGTCACCCCTTGTCGCCACCCTCTACCCCCTTCTGAGCACCGTTCCTTGATTCCACCCCCTACCCTCCTCTGAGCACCGTTCCTTGGTTCCACCCCCTACCCTCCTCTGAGCACCGTTCCTTGGTTCCACCCCTCACTCTCCTCTGAGCACCATTCCTTGGTTCCACACCCTACCCTCCTCTGAGCACCGTTCCTTGATTCCACCCCCTACCCTCCTCTGAGCACCGTTCCTTGGTTCCACCCCTCACTCTCCTCTGAGCACCATTCCTTGATTCCACCCCCTACCCTCCTCTGAGCACCGTTCCTTGGTTCCACCCCCTACCCTCCTCTGAGCACCGTTCCTTGGTTCCACCCCTCACTCTCCTCTGAGCACCATTCCTTGGTTCCGCCCCCTACCCTCCTCTGAGCACCATTCCTTGGTCCCCCCCCTACTCTCCTCTGAGCACCGTTCCTTGATTCCACCCCCTACCCTCCTCTGAGCACTGTTCCTTGGTTCCACCCCTTACTCTCCTCTGAGCACTGTTCCTTGGTTCCACCACTTACACACCTCTAAGCACCGTTACTTGGTTCCACCCCCTACCCTCCTCTGAGCACCGTTCCTTGGTTCCACCCCCTACCCTCCTCTGAGCACTGTTCCTTGGTTCCACCCCTTACTCTCCTCTGAGCACTGTTCCTTGGTTCTACCCCTTACACACCTCTAAGCACCGTTCCTTGGTTCCACACCCTACCCTCCTCTGAGCACCGTTCCTTGGTTCCCCCCCCCCTACACACCTCCTGTACCGCACCTTTTGCAGTCTCCAAACTGCGGCCTGGGGCCAAATGTGGCCTTTTGTTTGATGGGGGAATGTAAACAGTAAACATGTAAACAGACTTGCCGTTAACCAGCAAAACTCTCAGTACATTGTTTACACTGATAATCATGGCACTGATCATCAGCACAGCCCCTTCAGTGCCGCCTATCAGCATAGCTCCCAACTGTCCCTGATTTCGATGAACTGTCCCTGATTTAGAACAAAGTCCGTCTGTCCCTCATTCCTCCTCATTTGTCCCTCATTTTGGTCTGATCTATAAAAATGTATATAAAATACACTTTTTTTCTTTCAAAAAGTGTTGCCCAGTGCTAAACCTTTCATCCAGTTTCTAAATTGCTGCATTTGTAAATTTCAAAAATAATATAAAGGAATAGTAGTGGTAAAAAAAAAAGCACTTGGGGGTATAACGAATAATTCGGGGGTATAATTCCCCTTTAAGGGGGCGTGGCAGGAGGTGTGTCCTTTGCCTACATACTTTTGCTAATAGATGTCCCTCATTCCCATCTCAAAAATTTGGGAGGTGTGTATCAGTGCCCATTAGTGCTGCCTGTCAGTGCTCACCAAGGCAGCCTATCAATGCTGCATATCAGTGCCCATCAGTGACACCTATCAGTGCTCATTAATGCCGCCTACCAGTGCTCATTAGTGACACCTATCAGTGCTCATTAAGGCCACCTATCAGTGCTCATCAGTGTCACCTATCAGTGCTCATTAAGGCCACCTATCAGTGCTCATCAGTGTCACCTATCAGTGCTCATTAAAGCCACCTATCAGTGCTCATCAGTGTCACCTATCAGTGCTCATTAAGGCCACCTATCAGTGCTCATCAGTGCCACCTATTAGTGCCCATCAGTTCCTCCTCAGCAGGACTCTGCACTGAGAGTGTCTCTCTTATACAGCCCAGAGCCTGCACTGACAATTCCCCCTGCCTCGCATGGATGGGAGAGGAGGGAGCTGATCTGCTCTTTCTCCTCCCACCCCTCTCTTCCTGTGTGCACCGCGGGAAGTGTGAAATGCAGCAGTTAGTGTTGCTTCCACTACCAAAGGAGTGAACTCTTTCTCTGATTCTAACCCTCTCACATGTGTTTTCTGGGGAACTGTATCAAATGCTTTTGCAAAATCCAGATACACCATGTCTACGGGCCTTCCTTTATCTAAATGGCAGCCCACCTCCTCATAGGTTAATAGATTGGTTTGGCAAGAAGGATTTTTCATGAATCCATGCTAATTACTGCTAATGATACCGTTTTTATTGCTTAAATCTTGTATATAGTCCCTTATCATCCCCTCCAAGAGTTTAAATACTATTACTGTTAGGCTAACTGGTCTTTAATTCCCAGAGATGTGGCCCTTTTTTAAATATTGGTGCTACATTGGATTTTCTCCAATGAGATAGTGTACCATTCCTGTTCATAAAAATTAGGAACAATGGTCTGGCAATTACTTGACTGAGTTCCTTAAGGACCCTCGGGTGCAAGCCATCTGGTTCCAGTAACTTAATAATGTTAAGTTTATCAAGTCTATTTCTAATTCTGTCCTCTGTTAGCCATGGAGGTGCTTCCTGTGACGTGTCATGAGGATAAACACTGCAGTTTTGGTTACTGAAGCCCCCCGATTCCCTCGTGAAGACTGAGGAGAAGAATAAATTCAATACCTTCGCCATCTCTCCATCCTTAGTAACCAGATTCCCTCCAACATTCTTTATGGGACCAATATGATCTGACCTCCCTTTTTTTACTATTTATGTACTTAAAGAATTTCTTGGGATTTTTTTTCTCTCCTCCGCTATGTGCCTTTCGTGTTCTATCTTAGCAGCCCTGATTGTACCCTTACATTTGTTGCATTCTTTGTAAAGTTGGAATGCTGAAGATGATCCCTCAGCCTTGTATTTTATGAAGGCCTTCACCTTTGCTTTTATATGCATTTTTACATTGGAGTTAAGCCACCCAGGACTTTTTTAGCTCTTTTAAATGTATTTACAATTGGAATGCACTGGCTAATACACTTATTTAGTATGATTTTAAAGCATACCAATTTTTCCTCCGTGTTCGTTGTTTCTAAGATGTAATCCCAGTTTATATCTTCTAGCAAAGATCGTAGTTTAGGGAAGTTGACTCTTTTGAAATGCAGTATCTTCTATTCTCCTTATGTTTCCTATTATAGTGTGATTTATACTAAAACGAATTGACCTGTGATCGTTATTTCCTAAATTGCCCCGTATTTCCACATCCGTGATCAGGTCTGTATTGTTGGTAATCAGTAGGTCTAGTAACGCTTTGTTTCTAGTTGGTGCATTTACCATCTGATCAATGAAATTGTCCTGCAAGACATTTAGAAACTGGCAAACCTTAGATGAATGCGCGGTTCCCTCCACCCAGTCTATGTCTGGATAATTAAAATCCCCCATTATGATGACACTTACCATTCTTGCCACTAATCCAAATTGTGATAGGAGGTCCGCCTCAGCCTCCTCCCTCTGGTTAGGGGGCCTATAACACACTCCCAGTATTACTTTCCCTTTAGTTTCCTCCCTTCGTAGCTCTACCCATAAGGATTCCACCTCCTCCCTAGCTCCCTTAGTGATGTCATCTCTCATATTCACTCGTACATCATTTCTGATATACAGGCATACCCCTCCCCCTTTTTTACCCTCTCTAGCCCTGCGATATAGGGAATACCCTTGAATGGTTGGCAGCCAATCATGAGAACTGTTAAACCAAGTCTTTGAAATTCCTACAAAATCTAAATCCTCCTCAAACAACAGTATCTCTAGTTCACCCATCTTGTCCGCCAGACTCTTGGCATTGGTGAACATGCCTTGTAGTTTAGACTGGTCGCATACTATCCTCTTATTGGGTGTTCTGAGGTTGCAAATAGGACTTGTTACTATACTTACCTCGGGTTTAGGTGCTTTAGTCAACCTACCACTAATGCCCCCAATACTACCCTCTGGAATATGTTCCGCGCTGACTATCTCTACCTCTGGACCCTCCCCC
The DNA here is from genome assembly GCF_042186555.1 of Aquarana catesbeiana. Classification (NCBI taxonomy): domain Eukaryota; kingdom Metazoa; phylum Chordata; class Amphibia; order Anura; family Ranidae; genus Aquarana; species Aquarana catesbeiana. The sequence goes on along the minus strand of NC_133333.1, from coordinate 12,256,394 downwards.
CTGTCATCTAGTTTAAAAGTCCATCTAACTTTTTGGCCATCTTCACTCCCAGCAGATCTGCACCCTCCTCATTTAGGTGCAGTCTGTCCCTTCTATAGAGCTGGTAACCGACTGAGAAGTCGGCCCAGTCCTCCAGGAACCCAAACCCCTCCTTACTACACCAGCTCTTCAGCCACTTGTTTACTTCCCTAATCTCCCTCTGCCTTTCTGGTGTGGCTCGAGGTGCCGGTAGAATTTCTGGCAATACTACCTAGGAGGTCCTATTCCTCAATTTAGCTCCTAAGTCCCTAAAATCGTTTTTTAGAACACTCCATTTGGTGCTAACGTGCACCATGACAGCCGGGTCTTCCCCAGCCCCTCCCAGTAATCTGTCCACCAGATCCGTGGTGTGCCAACTCGAGCGCCCGGTAGACAACATACAGTTCGGCGCTTCAGGTCTCTGTGACAGATTGCCCTCTCTGTCCTTCTAAGAATTGAGTCCCCTACCACCAGAATCTGTCTTTCCTTTCCTTTGGCTTTATTCCCACCTTCACTGGAGGAGTTCTTCCCCTGGCAGCTAGGGGAGTCACTCAGCTCCAGCAGTGCTGGTCCCTGACTGGTTTCACCAATGTCACTCAATGGGGCGTACTTTTTGGGATGTTCCAGCCCAGGACCAGCCTCCCTGGCACTTTCCCCCCCTACCCTTCCTGACTGCCACCCATCTACTCTGCGTTGGTGCCTGCCTCTCATCTCCACCCGCCTCTGTGCTGGCCCCTGCCGGGTACGTTCCGGCTCTCCTTTAGTAAGGAGGGTCTTCTCGGTGCTGACAGTTGCTCCCCCAGATTCAGAACCTGGGCTTCCAGGGAAACAATATGCTTACATTATTATTATTACAGTATTCGCCCTTGATCAGATGATTAAGGAACGCATAAATGCCGCAAGATGTACACTGAGTCGCATCTCCACACCCACCGGGCATCATACCTACTAATTTAATGAGGATTGGGGATTATACCCTGTCCAAATTAACTAAAAGCTAGCTTCCTGACACTAATACTCAACAATGCAATACACAGGTTCTCAACAAGACAATACACAGGTACTCAACAAGACAATACACAGGTACTCACAGCACATGTGCACTCACAGCACTCAGTCCACGTGCACTCACAGTTTAAGTGCACTCACAGTCCATATGCACTCACAACACTCGTGCACTCACAGCACATGTGCACTCATAATACATACACACACTACTCAGATACTCACAATACACAGGTACTCACATGGGCACTCTCTGTCCACCAGTACTCACAGTCCACGGGCACTCCCAGTTACACCACAACACTCAGTCCCCTGATAGTTTCTCAGCTTCTCAACAGTGCTCAATACTCAGTATGCCACACAGCTTAGTTTATCCAGTACTTTATTATACCACAATACTCAGCACTACACAGTTATACCACAATACTCAGTTACCCAACAGTACTCACTACTCAGTTATACCACAATACTCAATTACTCAACAGTACTCAGTAGTACCACAATGCTCAATGATACTCACTACTCCATTATATCACATATACAGTTACCCACAATATTCAGCAGTACTTAGTTCCTCACACTACACCCTCCTCAGCCAGCCTCCCCCCTACACACAGTCAGTCAGTCTTCTATTAGCTTGTGTCTCCTCTGCTCCTGCTCAGCCTCCCTTACAATCTGTCAGCGTTCGGTCTCCCTTGGTCAGCCTACCTGTCACAACTACCTCCGCTTCCCAGGTTTACCTGGCTCCCTCCCCTTATGTCTGCGGCTTACACGTACACGCCGCGGCCTCTCCTGGTTACCCTGTACAAGTTAAGGCAGTTCGGAAATAAAAGAATATTATATACACGTATGTACAATGAAATACCACTTGAACATGACCTGAAAAGATAAGCAAGAGTTAAGCATTAATTCCTTACAATACTTCTAAAGGGAAACCTTTAATCCTAAATGAGAGATTAAGCAAACAAGAATGGTATGAGGGCCCTTTAAGCAGTAATGACAGCAATGTCCCAGTTGCAGGCCTGATGGTCTTCAACGGCAGTCGGAGCTCATTAACGATATCCAATAAGGTGCAGTAACAGGGCAATGGTATTTCTTGATATGGTTGAAGCTAAAGGTGTCTATGTACAATGTTCAAATCGAATTGCAGTAAAGTATTCCCAAGGTAAAGCTGTCTGTACACAGTGTCCAAGTGAAGCAACAAAGAAAGGTTTGCAAAGGTGGGCAATTGCTCTCTCAACAACGAACAGGCCAATTAGTTGCCTTCCGAACAGCGACTCCCGTAGAGGCGTCCTTGCAGTAGATCCTCTTGTGACAACCATCTTATGCGAAGCACGGAGCGCGGGTTGTCAGACTTCGGAGTAGATGCTGGATAGATGTCTGAAGAACAGCAAGCAGTGCTAGGCCCTTCTCGACTGGGTTGGAATGTTGTAAAACATCTTAGGCTGCGACCTCACTCTTTCTGTACAGAGAGGCCTCTCACACACAAGGCCTGGGAAGAAGAGAGCACGGGGCGGATCTCTGGCCTCTTTTATAGCTTTACCTAGCAATCTCCCTGATGGTAGCAAAGACCCCTGGGATATGTAGTCCGAGTGTATAGTCATGCAGAGGAATAGCCATTCTGAGGAACTACTAATCCCACAATTCCTTTGCTTTGGCCCACAAATATGATGTCAGTTAGTGATGCTGGGCATTAGAGGGACAATTACGATCTATAGAAATGACCAGGGAATCACTGTACTTTCCAATTGTAGTCCACATTGCTACACGGGTGTTCCAGCACTACCAGCAGTCCCGGTCCAGGACCACCATAACACCAAATCCTGGGTTTGATGTGGACTGGTACACCACAGCAAAGCATGGATGAAATATTAACCACTTCCCTCCGGAAAGGCTGCCATATGACACCCTTCGGTTGAAGTGGAGATATCTGGATGATGGGTGCAGCTACAGGCATCATCCAGATACACTATATTGCTAAAAGTATTGGGATTAGGTTGCGCCCACATATGTAATCGACGTTCTGACCACACCTAGGAGGTATCGCTGCGAAATGTTTGAGTGAGAGCAATAATTCTAGCACTAGACCTCCTCTTTAACCCTAAACTGGTAATCTTTAAAAATGTTTAAAGCGTCGCCTATAGAGATTTTTAGGTACTGTCGTTTTGGGTCATTCCATTAATTTTCACGGTTCTAAAGCGTGACATGCTTGGTATCTATTTACTCAGCATAGCACCATCTTTTATATTTTACCCAAAAATTGGGTTATCTATGGTGGGGTCTTTTTTGCCATAAAATTAATTCAAGTGTTCTTTTTTTCCAAACAAATTGCCTTTAAAATACCTAGTGACATGTAAAAATGCAACAACCTCTATTTTATTATCTAGGGTCTTTGCAAAAAAACACATATTTAATGGTTGGAGGTTCTGAGCAATGGTTTAGCAAAAAAAAAAAAAAAAAAAGGGTGTGAGGAGTAAAGCAACAGTTGTTGCCCATCTGACATGAAAATGGGTTATGGAGACAGTTTCCAGAGACATGCATCCTAAAATGTTTATTATTTGGATTATTACTGCCCAGGCTGGGGCTTCTCCATTCACTTCAATGGGATGACTATATTTGGGGGAAGAGCTGTGGTCACGGTGTTTCGTCAGATTTGGCGACTCGTCAGAATGTGTAACGGAAGTGACGTTCCATTGCCACCATCTTGCTACACCCAGCACTCCTCCATAGTAGGAATACACTGAGGAGGGGAAAGCGGACATCTTGTTACACCCTCCGGAGTTTTGCATCCTACACTTATTTTTAACCACAAACTGAGGTTATATAGTGAAATACTGTACTTAGAATTCTGTGTGACTGGTTAGATGTTGAATTTTCAAAGCAGGGGCAAGCCTGCTGATCTCATAAATTTGCTAATCTGACAGAATTTCGCTGCTTTTAAAATTCAACATCTAAACATTCATATGGATTTCTAAGTACGGTATTTCACAATATAACCTCAGTTCATTGTTAAAAATACGTGTAAAATGCGAAACTCCGGTGGGTGTAACAAGATATCCGCTTTTCCCTTCTCAGTGAATCATTACTATGGAGGAGTGCAGGGTGTAGCAAGATGGCGGCGATAATACGTCACTTCCGTTACACATTCTGACGGGTCGCCTAATCTGACGATACAACGGCAATTGACAGCATAGGGAGGCGACGCTTGTACGAGCCCCTGGAACGCAAGTGCGGCGTGTGTAATGACGTCGCGTATTTACGTCACAAGTGATTGGCTGGGAAGATGGAAGACAGGGACAGGCAGGCGCTGAGGAGTAACAGGATGATGCTGGTCACCTCTCTGCAGCTGGGGGATATCTGGGACCATCTGGTGGAGAGGGGGGTGTTCACCAATGACATGATAGAGGAGATCCAGGTGAGGACTCTGTGACAGGGAAAGCTGCCTTATATAGATGGCATTGTTGTTGTCAGCTGTCTCTGGTTTCCAAGGAGAGACAAATCTGCCCTAGAAGTGTCCCTGGTTACCAAGGATACACCAGACTGCTCCTAGAAGTGTCCCTGGTTTCCAAGGATACACCAGACTGCTCCTAGAAGTGTCCCTGGTTACCAAGGATACACCAGGCTGCCCCTAGAAGTGTCCCTGGTTTCCAAGGATACACCAGACTGCTCCTAGAAGTGTCCCTGGTTACCAAGGATACACCAGGCTGCCCCTAGAAGTGTCCCTGGTTACCAAGGATACACCAGGCTGCCCCTAGAAGTGTCCCTGGTTTCCAAGGATACACCAGACTGCTCCTAGAAGTGCCCCTGGTTACCAAGGTTACACCAGACTGCTCCTAGAAGTGCCCCTGGTTACCAAGGATACACCAGACTGCTCCTAGAAGTGTCCCTGGTTACCAAGGATACACCAGACTGCTCCTAGAAGTGTCCCTGGTTACCAAGGATACACCAGACTGCTCCTTGAAGTGTCCCTGGTTACCAAGGATACACCAGGCTGTCCCTAGAAGTGTCCCTGGTTTTCAGGAATACACCAGGCTGTCCCTGGATGTGTCCCTGGTTACCAAGGATACACCAGACTGCTCCTAGAAGTGCCCCTAGTTACCAAGGATACACCAGGCTGCCCCTAGAAGTGTCACTGGTTTCCAAAGACACACCAGACTGCTCCTAGAAGTGTCCCTGGTTTCCAAGGATACACCAGGCTGCCCCTAGAAGTGTCCCTGGTTTTCAGGAATACACCAGGCTGTCCCTGGATGTGTCCCTGGTTACCAAGGATACACCAGACTGCTCCTAGAAGTGCCCCTAGTTACCAAGGATACACCAGGCTGCCCCTAGAAGTGTCACTGGTTTCCAAAGACACACCAGACTGCTCCTAGAAGTGTCCCTGGTTTCCAAGGATACACCAGGCTGCCCCTAGAAGTGCCCCTGGTTACCATGGATACACCAGACTGCTCCTAGAAGTGTCCCTGGTTTCCAAGGATACACCAGGCTGTCCCTAGAAGTGTCCCTGGTTTCCAAGGATACACCAGGCTGTCCCTAGAAGTGTCCCTGGTTTCCAAGGATACACCAGGCTGCCCCTAGAAGTGCCCCTGGTTACCATGGATACACCAGACTGCTCCTAGAAGTGTCCCTGGTTTCCAAGGATACACCAGGCTGTCCCTAGAAGTGTCCCTGGTTTCCAAGGATACACCAGGCTGTCCCTAGAAGTGTCCCTGGTTTCCAAGGATACACCAGGCTGCCCCTAGAAGTGTCCCTGGTTTCCAAGGATACACCAGACTGCTCCTAGAAGTGTCCCTGGTTTCCAAGGATACACCAGGCTGTCCCTAGAAGTGTCCCTGGTTACCAAGGATACACCAGGCTGTCCCTAGAAGTGTCCCTGGTTTCCAAGGATACACCAGGCTGCTCCTAGAAGTGTCCCTGGTTTCCAAGGATACACCAGGCTGTCCCTAGAAGTGTCCCTGGTTACCAAGGATACTCCAGGCTGCCCCTAGAACTGTCCCTGGTTTCCAAGGATACACCAGACTGCTCCTAGAAGTGTCCCTGGTTTCCAAGGATACACCAGACTGCTCCTAGAAGTGTTCCTGGTTTCCAAGGATACACCAGGCTGCCCCTAAAAGTGCCCCTGTTTACCAAGCATGCACCAGACTGCCCCTAGAAGTGTCCCTGGTTTCCAATGATACACCAGACTGCTCCTAGAAGTGTTCCTGGTTTCCAATGATACACCAGGCTACTCCTAGAAGGGTCCCTGGTTTACAAAGACAGACCTGGCTTTTCTTAGAAGTGTATATGGTTTCCAGGGACAGGCCAGGATTTATGTAGAAATGTCCAAGGATTCCAAAGATAGACCAGGCTTTGTCATCTTCCAAAGTAGAAGCTGACAGCAGGAGCATAGATTGCAAGGCAGCTCTGCAGGCATGACCGGGTCTCTTTAAAGTGATTCCAAAGCCTAAAGGTTTCTTAACTGAATGCTTTCTCTGCATTAAGGTAAAAGACCTTCTGTGCATAGACCCCCCCCCCCCCCCCTTTACTTACCTGAGCCAAATCCCAACCCATTGCTGTGTACGGGAGCAGCGTCTCACTCCACACTTTCCCTCCTTACAGAGCAGATTGATAGCAGCAGGGTCACTGGCTCCCACTGCTGTCAATCAAATTCTGTGACGAGGGTTGGGGGGGTGCGGGGCTGAACCACCATGCCTGTGTCAATAGATGCAGCTCGAGAATGAGCCTGCATGAGTGCCCCCATAGAAAGCGGCTTTCTACGGGGGCACTTGCCGAAGAGGAGGAGCCAAGACTCAGGCGGGTGGCATAGCAAGCTGCTGGCTGAGGGGGCAATCGATAGGAGGGAAGGGCCAGGAGTAGTAAATAGGGACCTGAGAAGAGGAGGATCAGGGCTGCTCTGTGCAAAACCAACCTCATAGAGGAGGTAAGTATAACATGTTTGTTATTTTTTTACATTTTTTTAAAGCGAGACTTTACAATCACTTTAAAAGCTTCAGATTATACCAAGATCGGTGTGATCCAATGTTTTTCTCAAACCACGAAGAGTTTGTTTACAACTGCGAAACCGGAATTGATGAAATGCTCAGCCTCCAGGTTCATAGACCATAGAGATGATCGGAGCTATTCTGGTCTCCGATCAGCTCTATGGTCAGCCAACGGAACCGCCGGCTGCACTCTCGGGTTCCCTGATGGGGATGGGATAGCCCAAGAGAGTCGCAGAAGGCAATGGAAGTAGGGGGGAGCCCCCTCCTGCTGCTTGTAAAAGCAATCTAGTGGCTAATTAGCTGCTAGGATTGCTTTTACAAGAAAGCTGGCTGAAAAAAAAAAAAAACGATATCGGTATAATGCTTGCAGCTGCAGTGGTGTACCAGTACATTGATGGACTTTACTGGTACACCACTGGTCGTCAAGTCTGGTAAGAAGAGGCTAATATGTTTCTGTGTGCAGTCCTAGGACAGTCTCCTTCTGTCATCTTACCTTGTACAGAGCTGAAGCTGCCAGTGAAGAGCACACATTCCAAGGAAGCTCCGCACTCTGTCCAGGTTATAATTAGGAGATGATAAGAAGACGCTAAAATGTTTCTGTGTGCGACTCCCGGGACAGCCTCCTCCTGTCATGTCAAATAGCTGAAGCTGACCGCACATTTCAGAGAAGCTCTGCACTTACAGGGTCTCTTTTTAAAATGTCCAGGTTAATTATCCACTTCCAGCCCAGGCCTATCCTGGCACTCCTTTCCTACATGTAAATATCATAATTTTTTTTTTTTTGCTAGAAAATTACTCAGAACCCCCAAACATTATATTAAGACCCTAGGGAATAAAATGGCGGCCGTTGCAATTTTTTATGTCACACGGTATTTGCGCAGCAATTTCTCAAACACAATAAAAAAAAAAAAAAAAAAACACTTTCATGAATTAAAAAAAAAAAAACAGTAAAGTTATCCCAATTTGTTTAATGTGAAAGATGATATTACGCAGAGTAAATAGATACCTAACATGTCACGCTTTAAAAGAACGCACACTCATGGAATGGCGACAAACTACGGTACTTAAAAATCTCCATAGGTGACACTTTAAACTTTTTTACTGGTTACATGTTTCGAGTTACAGGGGAGGTCTAGTGCTAGAATTATTACTCTCCCTATAACATTCGCAGCGATACCTCACATGTGTGATTTGAATGTTGCTTCCATATGCGGGCGCGACAACGTATGCATTCGCTTCTGCGTACCAGCACGCAGGAACAGGTGCGCTTTTAAAAAAAATTTTTTTTTAATATGTTGATATTTAAAATGCTAAAAATACAATTTTTTAACAGCAAACCAACCCCCTGAGGAAGACCTTGACTATTCAGGTCGAAACGCGTTGGAATCCTATACAACTGACATTTGATACACAATGCTGTGTATAATTTTATGTTTGCATTCTTTGTGTACTTTTGAATGGCAATATATCCCCCGACCAGAGCTCATATTTTAATGGCAATGTGTTTATGTTACGATGATAACTTTTCAATAAAGAACCTTTTTTGACTATTTCTTTAATCTACTAACCCTGCTGTGGAAAAACCCCACCGGGGGGGAACCTTCCCATATTGTATCTCAATCGGGGCAGCAGCACCAATATCATTAACAACGTGTCTTTCCCATGTTGTCATTTATTTTATTTTATTTTTTTGTGCAATATTTTATTTATTTTAGGTAGATAGGTAATAACAAACATAGCATGAGATACAATGACAACATAGAACATTGAGTCTGTGTCTTCGTACATGTTAACCAGATGATAACATTAGAACATTGATAAAGGAAACGTAGGGGAGAATAAACTCCCATCTGACGCGCATGGCACAGGCAGTTATGGTACAAGTATTTACAAAGAAGAGTAATGATTGCGGAAGGGGTCTTAGAGGAGTACCCCAGGAGGCCCCGACCACATATCCTTAGATGACTTAAAAGGAAAGAGATGAGAGACATCAAGGAGGAAAAGATATAAGAAAAAAAAAAAAGGAGAAAATAGAAAGAGGGAAAGAAGAATGTAAGGGAAATAGCAAAGGGGGAGAGAGGCGTCTGTTCCGCTACGGGACAAGGGACTTTTTTTTTTTTTTTAACTTTTTCCCTTTTTACATTTTAAAATTTTTTTTTTTTATCACTTTTGTTCCTATTACATGGAATGTAAACATCCCTTGTTATAGGGATAGCATGACAGGTCCTCTTTATGGAAAGATCTGCGGTCTATAAGTCCCCACATCTCCCCTCTATGCTGGAAAGCCTGAGATTAAAAAAAAAAAATCGATCCAGGCTTTCCAGCTAAAAAAAAAAAGTCAGTGTTTACATCTGCCGGCTCCGTAAGTGACATCATGTCGGCGCTCGCGGCCTCCTAGGATCATGCAGATGGCCGGGGATTATCTGGTTCACGGTCAGCTCTATGCTAAATGGCCGCCGCCGGCTGATTCATTTTCCGGCTCCCTGATAGCACAAGGGAGCTGGGAGAAGCACCGGATGGTGGTGGTGGTGGGGGGTGGGGGTTGTCCCTCTGCCTGTAAAAGCCATCAAGTAGCTGCACAGCCGCTATGATGGCTTTTACTTTGCAGGGAATCAGCAGCGCAACAAAACAATATCTGGATGATGCCTGCAGCTGCATCTATCGTTCAGATATCTCCACTTTAACCTCCAGGATGTCATATGAGGTTAAATGAAGAGATGCTGAGATGGTGGTACAAATACACAAGACATAGACCAGGGGTCTCCAAACTAAGGCTCTCCAGTTGTTTAGGAACTACAATTCTCATCATGCCTAGTCATGTCTGTTTGGGACGTGTAGTTCTGAAATGGCTTAAGGGCCGTAGTTTTGAGATCCATGCCATGTGTTTGTTGGCATCTGTTTTCTCTACTCTATCAGATACGAGACTCCCCGGCAGATGAAGCGTTAAACATTTTTTTGGGAACTTGCAGAAGAAGTAACATTTTTTTTTTTCTTTTTTCCCCCTAGAGAGCCGGGACACGCAGAGATCAGGCTCGCCAGTTACTGGTGGAATTGGAGACTCGGGGTAGCCAGGCCTTTGCGCTGTTTCTGCTTTGTTTGAATGAGACCGGACAGCACAGCCTTGCGGATGCCCTCCTGGAAGGTAGTGGAGGCCGTGTGATAAAACCAGTGCCCATATCGCCAAAACCAGTGCCCATATCACCAATACCAATCTCCCAACTTCCTGCAGGGAGACGTGATCTTCCATGTAAGTTTTTTTTTTTTTTTTTTTTCTAAATTTATTAAAAATAGTTAAAGCTGTAGTAAATTCATTTTAAAAATGTAGATATGTCATAATTTACTATAAGACCTACCCTGAAAATAAGACCTACTGTGATTTTTTTTCTAGGAGGGCTGCAATATAAGCCCTACCCTGAAAATAAGCCCTAGTTTTAAAGTGGTTGTAACATCCTATAATCCACTCTATTACAGTATTATATAATGTACAATGTGTGTGTTTCTGTATTATAATTGTGACAAATACCTTCGTTATAGCACTCGGCGCTCAGCTGACCTACCGCTGCTCTCCTCCTCTTGTCCCGCCTGTCAGCAGGGATCTCGGCCCCTCCCTCGAAGCGGGGAAGAGAGCTCTGGCGGGTCAAGTAAGCGCCAAGCGGCACTGTAACGAAGGTATTTGTCATAATTATATTACAGAAACGCACACATTGTACATCTATAATACTGTAATAGAGTGGATTAGAGTTTACAAACACTTTAACTCCTAATGCTAAATGCTAATGACTCCTGAGCAGACAGGCAGGGAGGGAGAGGAGGAGAGAAGACTGGGGGCACAGGAACTGGCAAATACACATTGCATGATAAGACCTATCCCGAAAATAAGCCCTACTGTGTCTTTTGTTGCCTAAAATTAAGACCCAGTCTTATTTTCGGGGAAACACAGTAGTATGCACCATATAGTATTACATTAGGACAGGCTTACCTTTTTATAATGTGCCCTCCAGTGCTGTGATGTTACTGATGCCTCTGGTCCCGGGTGCATCCATCTTCGTCCCGGTCTTCCCTCTGGATTCCATCTCTTCGGCTGTGAATTGCTGTGCCCCAATGACGTCACTCCCGTGCATGCACATGGGGGTCACATCATCTCTATACAGATCGGACAGATAGGGCCCCTTCTGCCATAAAGGCCTTACCTGTCAGCATTTTTTTTAAACACCTTCCCGCCCGGGTCGTCAATCTGCTATAGGCCGGACGGGAAGGTGTATAGAAAAAAAAAAATGCTTTACCGTTTTGACTGGACGTCCTATGACGGGGAGGGGCTGCAGCACGGCGATCGGTGGTGCGCTGTGTACCCTGGACCTGCTTCTTTAGTGGATGGTCGGCCTAGGGAGGGCGTGGACGCGGCTTGCTCCGGCTATCAGTCGCATGCTGAAAGGTGGAGCTAGCTGTCAGTCAGGCGGTGGGGTTTTTGACAATGTCATTATCACATTATCATGGTCAGGGACTGCAGACGTAGTACAATCCCTAGGATAAGTAATGGATAATGGCCGATAGGCCCTCTTACCAGACCCATCAAAACTACAGCAGTGATCCCTCAGGCTGGACGATCGCTCACTCTGGGTTCCCTCGGGGGTGACTCTGGTCAGTAGTGTAGCATGTCTGTACCCTGGCAGTGGCTCAGTCTTTCTCTCTGTGGTGGTGCTAGGCAGCGTGGCTCTCTCTGGCGCGCTGGGCAGCGTGGCTCTCTCTGGTGGCACGCTGGGCAGCGTGGCTCTCTCTGGTGGCGCGCTGGGCAGCGTGGCTCTCTCTGGTGGCGCGCTGGCCAGCGTGGCTCTCTCTGGTGGCGCGCTGGGGAGCGTGGCTCTCTTTCTGGTGGCGCTGGGGAGCGTGGCTCTCTTTCTGGTGGCGCTGGGGAGCGTGGCTCTCTTTCTGGTGGCGCTGGGGAGCGTGGCTCTCTTTCTGGTGGCGCTGGGGAGCGTGGCTCTCTTTCTGGTGGCGCTGGGGAGCGTGGCTCTCTCTCTGGTGGCGCTGGGGAGCGTGGCTCTCTCTCTGGTGGCGCTGGGGAGCGTGGCTCTCTCTCTGGTGGCGCTGGGGAGCGTGGCTCTCTGGTGGCGCTGGGCAGCGTGGCTCTCTGGTGGCGCTGGGCAGCGTGGTTCTCTGGTGGCGCTGGGCAGCGTGGTTCTCTGGTGGCGCTGGGCAGCGTGGCTCTCTGGTGGCGCTGGGCAGCGTGGCTCTCTCTCTCTCTCTCTGGTGGCGCTGGGCAGCATGTCTCTCTCTCTCTCTCTCTGGTGGCGCTGGGCAGCATGGCTCTCTCTCTCTCTGGTGGCGCTGGGCAGCATGGCTCTCTAGTGGCGCTGGGTAGCGTGGCTCTCTCTCTCTGGCTTCCGCCCAGCACACGCCTCTTACTTTGTCCTATAGCACTCACTCCCTCAGCTTTTTTCCAGGCTGCAGCCTCTCAATCTCTCTCTTGATCGAGCTGTAGCCTCTTCCCTGTGGAAAATGGAGCCGCCAATCTTCGGGACTACATGTCCCATGATGCTCTCCTCTCCTAGTCTCCTTTGATGCGCCCTCAGTTATGGCCAATAGGGAAGGAATGGAGTGGGCAGGAAGCCAGGCGGCGAAACCTAGTGAGAGCTGCCGCCTCTTCTCCCTGACGGGAAAAAGGGGGGGGAGAGCGGGGGAAACCTCTGACAGCCCACAGCTCGCCTTTCTCCTGACACAGCGCCGCCGAGTTCTCTGCTGGACTGAGCAGGGAAAAGATCCCGCAGTCACACTACACTGATGGGGGGGGGGGGGGGCTTGACAGCACCTTGATGGTGTCACCTGACTGGTGACTGCCCGCACCCCCATAGCGACGCCACTGCGCTGAATTTAACAGTGCCGATCCAAACCCTGATTCTAGGGGGGGGCAAGTGACCCCCTCTTGCCCCTACCTGCGGACGCCCATGCTGTAGAGTGTTATTAGTTTTGTTGAACAAATATAACGACCCCTTTCTGGTATCTGCCATGTTGATGCTCCTTATCAGTATAGCTGCTGCCACGTTAATATCGTGATTTTTTTTTTTTTTAATTTCATTTTTTTTTTCATGCTTCAATATTAATTTTAATTCTCTTCTTTCCTCAGCTAATCCAGTTGTGAGGACTAAAGTCATGGATATAGAAAAGGTTGGTGTCGTTTTGTACTGTGTGGCTTATTTTTTTACATAATTTTGCATATTTTACAAATCATAAAGGGCTCGTTCACGTCTGTGTCAGTTCTCTGTGTTTTATGTGGTGTTTTTAAAGCTTTATAACCGTCCTTCAACGCCTGCCATGAATATTACAAAGGTACCCCACAGTGCTGTTCACAGCGGAGCGGTGGTGTAGTGTTGTGTTAAGGAAAAATTAAGCAGCCTGTCGCTTTCATGAGGCATTGACGCTTGTCAGCCGCCGCCATGGTTTTCAATAGTAATGCTCTGTAACCGCTTGCCGACCGTATACAGTACATATACGGCGGCTCTCCTTTGCAAAATCACCAACCTGTACCTGATTTTGCACTTCCGGGTCTGGGGCGCACACGTGTCGCCGGTGACAGGCTCCTGCTGTGATTGGACACAGCAGGAGTCGATCAGCGCATCCAACGGACTCGATGCCCGCCGAGAACCGACGATCCTTCCTGAGAGAAGCGGAACAACGGTGTCCTGATGTAAACAAGGCAGATTGCCGTTCTGTGAGAAGAGAAGGCTGTAAACCTGCGTTTCTGCTAAGAAGGAAGACAGATCTCTGCCTTCCCACAGTACAAGCCCCCCCCCCAGTTAGCAAGCACTCACTAGGAACACATTTAACCCTTTCATCGCCCCTGATGTTAACCCCTTCCCTGCCAGTGTCATTAGTACAGTGACAGTGCATATTTTTAGCATTAGTAGTATCATATTACAGTGGAACCTTGGTTTTTGAGTAACGCAGTTAACAAGCGTTTTGAAAGACGAGCAACTTTTTTTTTTTTTTAATTCTGACTCGGTTTGCGAGTGTTGTTTCGCAAAATGAGCAGAATTCAAGCTAATGGGCGGTGCAGTACCGCATTGGCAAGATGTGCGGGGGCGCCGGGGACACTCGGAACGTTTCGGAGCCGTTCAGAAATACTCGGAATGACTCGGAGATACTCCATTCCCGAGTGTTTCCAAGGCTTTCCGAGTTCAGCCGAGCTGTCCCCCAGTATTTCCAAGGCTCTCCGGCACCCCCCCCCCCCACCTCTGGCCACATGTGGTATTGCATGTAATAGAAGTCAATGTGGAACGAATTATCTTCGTTTCCATTGACTTCTATGGGGAAACTTGCTTTGATATGCGAGTGCTTTGGATTACAAGCATTCTCCTGGAATCCAAGGTTCCACTGTAGTAGCATTAGTATTGGTGTCACTGGTCCCCCAAAAAAAGTGTCAAAAGTTTCACTTAGTGTTCGATTTGTCCGCCGCAATATCGCAGTACCGCTAAAAGTCGCTGATCGCCGCCATTACTAGTAAAAAAAATTATAAATAAATAAAAATTTCTCTAAATCTATCCCATAGTTTGTAGACGCTATAACTTTTATGCAAACCAATCAATATACACGTATTGGGATTTATTAAAAAAAAAAAATTTTGGAAATGTTTTATGGCAGAAAGTAAAAAAAAATGTATTTTTTATCTCAAAATTGTTGCTTTTTTTTTTTTTTTTTTTTTTTTAGTTTTTAGCGCAAAAAATAAAAACAGCTGAGGTGATCAAATACCACCAAAAGAAAGCTCTATTTGTGGGGAAAAAAGGGACATAAATTTTGTTTGGGTACAACGTCACACGACCGCGCAATTGTCAGTTAGGAACTAAACCTCCCATCTTTTAAATTTTACCTATAGGTAGTGTAAATATCTCCTAAACGTGCGACATTTAGGAGATATTTACTGTACATGCAGCCAGTGACGTCCAATCACAGCTGATCACATGTAAACAAGGAAATGTCGGTCATCGGCGTTCCTCTCTTCGCACTGACAGCGGCGTTTCCTCACAGGGGAGATCTGTACAGATAATTAGTGCCCTGATCATCAGTGCAGCCCCAGCAGTGATGCCAGTCAGCGCTGCCTTTCAGTGCCCATCTGTGCCACCTAGACATGGCACTGGAAAAAAAATAAAAAAATAAAAATTAAAGAAAAATTGATCTTTTGCTTTAAAAAAAAAAAATAGTTTACTTTTGCCCTAGACCAGAAGTGACATCACGACTTGCTTCAGTCCTCCTAGATCAGGGATTTGCAATTAGCGGACCTCCAGCTGTTGCAAAACTACAAGTCCCATCATGCCTCTATCTCTGGGTGTCATGCTTGTCGCTTTCAGAGTCTTGCTATGCATCATGGGACTTGTAGTTCTGCAACAGCTGGAGGTCCGCTAATTGCCTATCCCTGTCCTAGATCATAGAGGTCTCTTCTCACCTCTGACCAGCCGCGTCAGATCTTTTGTCGGGCTCCCCAGTAAAAACGACCCCCCCCCCCCCCCCCCCCCCCCTTCCGCGGCACTGAAGGGCACTGATGAGGAGGCACTAATAGGTGGTACTGATAGGTAACTGCTTGTTTTGCTATCAGTACCCATAAGTGCCAGCTATCAGTGCTGCATATTAGTACCTCCTCATCAGTGCCCTTCAGTGCCATGTCATCGGTGCCCATTAGTGCATCCTCATTGGCGCACATCAGTCACTTATTTACAACATTTTATAACTGAAACTAAGAAAAACTTTTTTATTTATTTATTTTTTTTTTTTTTTCAAAATTTTCAGTCTTTTTTTTGTTTTTGTTTTTTAGCAAAAAAAATAACCCCAGTGGTGATTAAATACCATCAAAAGAAAGCTCTTTCTGTCTCCAAAAAATATGACAAAAATTTAGTTTGGGTACAGCGTTGCATGACTGCACAATTGTCATTCAAAGTGTGGCGGCTCTTTTTTTTTTCTCTTCTCTCTTTCTTTTCTTTTGTTCTTTCTCGTTTAACTAATGGCCGCATATATATCCGCTGAGAATAGAATTGATTAGTGTTAAGATTTACTCTGAGATACGGCAAGCAGCTAAAACGTCTCTGTTTATTTGTATAAAAATTGTTGAAAAAATTAAATACAGAATAAAAAAAAGAAAATTGGCCTGGGCAGGAAGGGGGTAAAAGTGCCTGCTATTGAAGTGATAGACATATATTGAAGATATGAAGATATAGACACTATAGAGCAGGGATATGCAATTAGCGGACCTCCAGCTGTTGCAGAACTACAAGTCCCATGAGGCATAGCAAGACTCTGACAGCCACAAGCATGACACCCAGAGGCAGAGGCATGATGGGACTTGTAGTTTTGCAACAGCTGAAGGTCCGCTAATTGCATATCCCTGCTCTAGACAATATATGAAGATATATTGAAGATATAGACACTTATTTTCAATGTTTTACATAACTGCAAAAAAAAAGGGGGCTGGCCTGAAGTCATCAAGCAGGACTACATTTTCTAACTAAATTAAGCTTATTTGGGAACCGGTTCTCTTTAAAAGAAAAATAAAAAACCTTCTCTTTGAAATCGTGTTTCCAGGATTATCCGATGATCTTCGATCCGTGCGGTTATTGCCTGATCATCAATAACATGGAATTTGCAGAATCCACCGGACTGTCCTTCAGAGGCGGCTCGGATGTTGATCGGCAGAAGATGGAGATGCGGATGAGATCGTATCGCTTTGAGGTGTCGGTGAAGAATAATCTGAAAGGAATGGTCAGTGTGTTATTCTCCCTGATATGTCCTATAGGACAGTGATGGTGAACCTTGGCACCCCAGATGTTTTGGAACTACATTTCCCATGATGCTCAACTACACTGCAGAGAACATGAGCATCATGGGAAATGTAGTTCCAAAACATCTGGGGTGCCAAGGTTCACCATCACTGTCCTATAGAAATAATAGCGGTATAACCTGCTGATGGGTGATGTTACTATACCCTTATCTGCAGGAAATCCATGAGGAGCTCCAGCTTCTGGCCGCCAAAGATCACAGCAAGAGGGACTGCTGCCTGGTCATCATCCTGTCCCATGGCTGTGAGGTGAGACGCTCATACGGATGTACTATTAATATCTATCAATTTATTTATTTTTTTAGCAGAGACCCTAGAGAATAAACTGGCGATCGTTTACATTTTTTATGTCACACAGTATTTGTGCAGGGGGTTTTCAAACGCATTTTTTTTGAGAAAAAAATACACTTTAATGAATATTAATGCAAAAAAAAAAAAAAAACCACACAATACATACCCAATTTTTGATAGAGCTGCATGATTCTGGCCAAAATGAGAATCACGATTTTTTTTTGCTTAGAACAAAAAGATCACGATTCTCGTGGCATAAAATCTTTCACATCATACAAAAACAATTGGGCTAACTTTACTGGTTCGTTTTTTTTTTTTAATTCATTTAAGCGTCATTTTTTCCCAAAAAATTGCATTTGAACGACTGCCGCACAAATAGTGTGACATAAAATATTGCAACAACCACCATTTTTATTCTCTAGGGTTTCTACTAAAAAATATATATATAATGTTTTATATATAATAATAATATTATTATATATTATTATTTATATAAATAATAACAATGTTATATATAATAAGGACTCCAAACATGCTATAGGAGTTGTTGGATATGAGAAACATGCTATAGGAGTCATAGACTGAAGTCACAGGAGCTCTGCGGGCCACAGGTTGGGCACCATGGCTTTAATCCCTTCTCACCATAACCTGTATAGTTTTACTGTCTATGGGCATGCTGCAGTACATGGTAAGAGATTATGGGCATGCTGCAGGTCACGGTCAGTGACTATGGGTATACTACTGGACAATGGTCAGAGACTATGGACAGGATACTGGACACGGTCAGAGACTATGGACAGGATACTGGACACGGTCAGAGACTATGGACAGGATACTGGACACGGTCAGAGACTATGGGCATGCTACTGGACACGGTCAGAGACTATGGACAGAATACTGGACACGGTCAGAGACTATGGGCATGCTACTGGACACGGTCAGAGACTATGGACAGAATACTGGACACGGTCAGAGACTATGGGCATGCTACTGGACACGGTCAGAGACTATGGACAGAATACTGGACACGGTCAGAGACTATGGGCATGCTACTGGACACGGTCAGAGACTATGGACAGGATACTGGACACGGTCAGAGACTATGGACAGGATACTGGACACGGTCAGAGACTATGGGCATGCTACTGGACACGGTCAGAGACTATGGACAGAATACTGGACACGGTCAGAGACTATGGGCATGCTACTGGACACGGTCAGAGACTATGGACAGAATACTGGACACGGTCAGAGACTATGGACAGAATACTGGACACGGTCAGAGACTATGGACATGCTACTGGACATGGTCAGAGACTATGGGCATGCTACTGGACATGGTCAGAGACTATGGGCATGCTACAAAAGATGGTTAAGGACTGCAAACATGCTATAGGAGTTGCTAGAGACTAGGGACATGCTTTGGGAGTCATAGACTGGAGACACAGGAGTTTTGAGGGCCACAGGTTGGGCACCTTGGCTTTAGTCCCTTCTCACCATAGTCTGTGTGGTTTTACTGTCTTGTTGGGTCCCGAATCCTACTCCATAGAAAACATGGTTTCCATACACCACACTGATGGTGATCATAAAGCCTAAAACCAGCTGTATTCAGAGAATCTCACAGTGTGCGGTGAAGCCATTTCAGTCCAGGAGAGGAGCCGGTACACCTGTGCAAGACTGACGGGAAGGATAGAGGTCCGATTTAAGGACTTGGGTTATTTTGGGGAAGGAAGTTTATTTATGTTGCTGTAAATGTTTTACATTGAGGTGCCATTTTACCAGATACATGTAAGAATCTCAGACAGGACAATGAAGTTGTCAAACTGATGGGGCTGCTAATTTAAAACGAAAGAATATCTTTCTTCTCAGACGCGGCACACGCGGTTTCCGGGCGGTGTGTACGGCACAGATGGTGTAAAGATCCCTGTGGAGAGAATTGTCACCTACTTCAACGGTCATCACTGTCCAAGTCTGGGGGGAAAACCCAAACTCTTCTTCATCCAGGCCTGCGGAGGCGGTAAGGAGGACAATAGGTGGTTCTAAAAGTGGACTTCTCATTATAATTCACACTTCACATGAATCTATAGGTCACTTTTTGCATTGCAGAAGAATCATTTGTTTACATTATTTTGAGTGAAAAGGTGGAGGTGGTTATAGAGGCATTTGCCTCGCAGTTTTTTTTTTTTGTTTTGTTTTTTTGTTTTTTTCATCTTTGGTTTTTGGTCTCTTTTATTATTCAAAATGTGCACTCATTTTCATTTACAAAGAAAAAAAATTCTCATCCTTCCCCACTCTTTTTTTAAAGACACCCTGTCACTAATTTAAAAAAATTGCAGGCAAAAGCACAGAAAAATCAAGAAATTTAAACGCTCACCAGCAGCTGCACAACCACAGCTGTTTGCCCTGATTTGGCAGGCGTGTGGGTGAGCGGCCCCTGATGAAGACAGTGTCTGTTTTGGGGGAAGCTCACCAACATACCTGTCAATTAACCTGTTCCTGACTACGCTATACCCGAAAGACGGCTACAGCACAGTCGGCCAGTTCTGGGGGGGCGTTCATGGACGTCCTCCCAGAACTGCGCCTCCCCTGTTTCCAGTGTGCTGTGTGATCTCAGATGCCAATCACAGTAGCCCTTTACCGTTTGATCAGCTATGTCCAATCACTGACGGGCACTGATAAGGAGGACTGATTGTAAAACAAACTTGCCAGTTTGCCTCCCAAGCGTGAGGAAAGGAGAGCTGGTAACCAGCAATTCTGACAGCACACATTTACACTCTGCCCCCTCATCTGTGCCCCCTCATCAGTGTCAATCTGTGCCGCCTCATCAGTACCCCCTCATCTGTGCCCCCTCATCAGTGTCAATCTGTGCCCCCTCATCTGTGCCGCCTCATCAGTGTCCATCAGTGCCCCCTCATCAATGCCGCCTTATCAGTGCAGCCTCATCATGTGCCCCTAAGTGCCACCTTATCAGTGCAGCCTATCAGTGCCCATCAGTGAAGTAGAAAAATAACTTATTTGGTACATGTTGTAACAGAAACTAAGAAAAAAAATTTTTTTCTTCTAAATTTTACATCTTTTTTTTCATTTGTTTAGCAAAAAATAAAACACAGAGTGATGATTAAATACCACCTAAAAAAAGTTCTATTTGTGTGGAAAAAATGATACAAATTTCATATTCGTACAGTGTAGCATGACCGCGCAATTGTCATTCAAAGTGTGAGAGCGCTGAAAGCTGAAAATTGGCCTGGGCAGGAAATGTGATATATAATTTTGATTTTGATTTTTTTTTTTTTTTAAGATGAGAAAGACAGAGGCATATCGGTGGAATCTGCAGACCCCCCCGGGAAATTTGACAATGATTCCTTGCAGTCTGATGCCACTGCTGTCCGTCCTGATGAGGAAGAAGGAGACGAAACGGACGCGGTGGCGAGCCTGCCCACCTCCAGCGATATTCTGGTCTCCTATTCCACCTTTCCAGGTGTGTACAGACCACAATCTGAGGCCTTCCATCGGGAAGGAGGAATCCGCCGCCATCAGCTGCCATTTATAAATCTCCTCTCTGTTGCTTTGTTGGCTGGTGGCAGATTTTATTATAAAACATTTCTTTTCTCTCAAGCTGTCAATCTTTCCATCAGGTTACGTCTCCTGGAGGGATAAGAAAAGTGGATCGTGGTATGTGGAGACGCTGGATGAAGTCCTGGAAACATACGCTGCGTCTTTAGACTTGCAGACTCTGCTGGTCATGGTTAGTGGGTCACCGCTTCTGGCTTTTTGTTGTGTTTGCTGTTACATAGGCAAAGCACAGGTTTTCTTTAACCACTTCATTACCGGACCGATTCTGACACTTCTCACATACTGTACATGTAAAATTCTTCTTTACATCACATGGTATTTACAAAGCGTTTTTTAAATGCAATGTAAAAAAAAAAAAAAAAATACGCTCTAATGAATTTTCTTGCACACAAACACAATATAATACACATTTTTTTGAAAAAATATATAAGATGTTACTATTCAGCTGTTCAGTCAATCTGCTATAGGCTGGCGGGACTCTCCTCCTTCTGAGAGGACGTCATATGACTTCCTCCCGGTCACGCCACTTGTGCACGCCCTCAGGTGGTGAGCCGTGTCCCTTGCATCACCGATCAGGGTAAAGAGCCAATGACATTGGTTCTTTGCCATGTGAGTAGCTGTGTCCAATCACAGCTGATCCCCTGTAAACAAATGGCGGTTATCAGCATTTCCTTTCCTCAGCGCTGTCACTGTGTGGGGAAGGGAAAGCCAATAACCGGCTTTTCTGTGATAGCAGACATATACACTGATCATCCATGCAGCCCCATCAGTGCACCATTTCAGTGCCGTCTTATCAATGCCTCTTCATCAGTGCCATCTCATTGGTGCCCATCAGTGCCACCTCATCAGCTTCCATCAGTGCCGTCTCATAAGCGTATATTGTGGTGAGCCATATCCTTTGGACACAGTGCATCACTGGTCAGGGTAAAAAGCCAATGACATTGGCTTCCTTACCATGTGATTAGCTGTGTCCAATCACAGCTGATCCCTTGTAAACAAATGGCGGATATCAGCATTTCCTTTCCTCAGTTCTGTTACTGTGTGAGGAAAGGAAAGCCAATAACCGGCTTTCCTGTGACAGCAGACATTTACACTGATCATCCGTGATGCCCCATCAGTGTAGCACATCAGTGCCTCTTCATCAGTGCCTCCTCATTGGTGCCCATCAGTGCCTCCTCATTTGTGCCCATCAGTGCCTCCACATTGGTACCCATCAGTGCCTCCACATTGGTGCCCATCAGTGCCTCCACATTGGTGCCCATCAGTGCCTCCACATTGGTGCCCATCAGTGCCTCCACATTGGTGCCCATCAGTGCCTCCACATTGGTGCCCATCAGTGCCTCCACATTGGTGCCCATCAGTGCCTCCACATTGGTGCCCATCAGTGCCTCCACATTGGTGCCCATCAGTGCCTCCTCATTGGTGCCCATCAGTGCCTCCACATTGGTGCCCATCAGTGCCTCCACATTGGTGCCCATCAGTGCCTCCTCATTGGTGCCCATCAGTGCCTTCTCATTAGTGCAGCATATCAGTGCCACCTCATAAGTGCACATCGTGGTGAGTCGTGTCCTTTGGACACAGTGCATCACTGGTCAGGGTAAAGAGCCAATGACATTGGACACAGCTACTCACATGGTAAGGAGCCAATCACAGCTGATTCCATGTAAACAAATGGCGCTTATCAGCATCTCCTTTCCTCAGTTCTGTCACTGTGTGAGGAAAGGAAACCCAATAACCGGCTTTCCTGTGACAGCAAACATTTACACTTGTCATCCATGCAGCCCCATCAGTGCAGCATATCAGTGCCTCTTCATCAGTGCCACCTCATTGGTGCCCATCAGTGCCAACTCATCAGCTGCCATCAGTGCCTTCTCATCAGGGCAGCCTATCAGTGCCACCTTATAAGTGCACATCGTGGTGAGCCGTGTCCTTTGGACACAGAGTATCACTGATGAGTGTAAAGAGCCAATGAGATTGGTTCTTTACCCTGTAATTAGCTGTGTCCAATCACAGCTGATTCCGTGTAAATGAAAGGCGGTTATCAGCATTTCCTTCCCACACGGCTCCCAGGAGACAGCAGGAACCAGTGGGAACGTGCAGCGCGAGTTGCGCATGCGCAGTAGGGAACCAGATTCCCATACCGAAGATGGCGGCGGCAGCACCCGAGAGCCGAGGGACAGATCAGCTTCGGGTGCCGACATCGCGGGCGCCCTGGACAGGTAAGTGTCCTTATTTTAAAAGTCAGCAGCTGCAGTATTTGTAGCTGCTGACTTTTTAAAAAAAAAAAAAATTGGCGGAACTCCGCTTTAAGGTGTGACAGAGCTGAAAGCTGAAAATTGGCCTGGGCAGGAAGGGGGTGAAAGTGTCCGGTAGGCAAACGGTTAAATGCAAGACACAGGCGGCTATGTTAAAAATTATACAGGAAATTTGGAGCAGAATATTTCAGGAATATTTTTGTATAGCTTTTGAGCTAAAGGAGTAAGGGGGGGAAAAAAGGGAATATATGTGCAAATGTTCGTGCTTTGCAGCTGGTGTGTGTGTGTGTGTGTGTGTGTGTGTGTGTGTGTGTTTGTCTAAATTGTGTTTTACTTGTTTTTTTTGTATTTTTTTTTCTGTGCAGGTGGCAGATGTTGTCTCATCAAAAGGAACTTATAAACAGATCCCCGGATACTTCAATTTCCTCCGCAAACGGTTCTTCTTTAAAACGGATTAGAGAAGATTTTGTTTTTGATTTTTGGTTTTGTATTGATGCCCTGGATCATGTGATTGCCCTGTAGCTCCAGACTTAAAGGATAAGTTCACCTTTGGAACAAGTTAAATGTTCCATCCGTATTTGGGGTGGAATATATAACATGTTCCAGCTCCTGCATCCTCTTCCCCACCGTCCCCCCCCCCCCCTCCTCCCTGTGACAGTGGAGGGGGGGATCTTCTCCTCACACCCGCTGTCACAATTTAACCACTTGCCCAACCAGTCATGTACCCGCAGCTGCAGGCATCACCCCAGTACCATTATTTGTTTAGAGCTAGTGGTCGGCTCGCTTGTAAAAGCAATCCTACTGGCCCAACTAGCCACTGGATTGCTTTTACAAGCAGCTGGAGGGGACGTTCTCCCACCGCTTTTCGTGGCTTTACCAGGATCTCACGGGGAGTCCCGATCGACCAGCCACTTCCACTGGCTCATCACACAGCCTGATAAAGACCGCCTTTCTTTGGCTTTTCGGCTATGGAAACTCGGAAGCAATGACCTGACATCACGTCTGGTTTTACCTGGATGTCAACGGCTCCATTTTCAAAAAATCAAAAGCATTTAAACACACCGATCTTGGTATAATCAAATGCTTTTAAGCATAGAGGAGGGATTTGGGGTCTTATAGCCCCCAACTGTCTCCATAAAGAGGACCTGTCACATGCCTATTGCTGTCAAAAAGGATGTTTTACATTCCTTGTGACAGCAATAAAAGTGGTAAAAGGAAAAAAAAATTAAAGTGATAGTGTAGGAAAAAAAAAAGATTCATTAATTAAAAAAAAAAAAAAAAAACTGCTCCCACCCCAATGCTCAATGCTGCGAATATCAGAATGAGGGCAGTAAATCTAACACTAGACCTCCATGTTTAAATCTAAAGTGGTAACCTGTAAAGGCTTTAAAGCATCACTTATGGATAGTAAAAGTTACGTCATTTGTCGCCGTTGTATGGGTGTGACCAATTTTAAAACGTTGAAGGAATTCCTCAAAAGGGTCCAAAGCTTTATTCACATGGTCACATTACAGTACACGCATCATGTTTTCAATTTTAAAGCGTGACATGTTTGGTATTTACTCGTAAAATCATCTTTTATATTTTACCAAACAATTGAGTTATGTATTGCGTTTTTTATTTTTTGCATTAAGATTCAAAAAAGTGTAATTTTTTTCCCCCAAAAAAATTGGGCTTGAAAAAAAAAACGCTGCACAAGTATCATGTGACATAAAAAATTGCAAAACCCACTAATTTATTCTCTAGGGCCTCTGCTTTAACCACTTCAGTCCCCGGAAGATTTGGCTGCTCAATGACCAGGCCATTTTTTGCGATTCGGCACGGCGCCATTTTAATTAACAATTGCGCAGTCGTGCGACGTTGCACCCAAACAAAATTGACTTCTTTTTTTTCCCACAAATAGAGCTTTCTTTTGGTGGTATTTGATCACCTCTGCGGTTTTTATTTTTTGCGCTATAAACAAAAAAAAGTGCGACAATTTAAAAAAAAAAACACAATATTTTGTACTTTTTGCTATAATAAATATCCCCAATTTTTTTTTCAATAAGCAAGTTTTTTCTCAGTTTAGGCCGTTATGTATTCTTCTACATATTCTTGGTAATAAATATCACAAAAGGCATATATTGATTCGTTTGCGCAAAAGTTATAGTGCCTACAAAATAGGGGATAGATTTATGCCATTTTTATTATTTTTTTTTTTTTTCTTACTAGTAATCTGCGTTTTTTTTTTTTTTTTTTTGGCTTTTTTTTTAATCGTGACTGCGACATTATGGCGGACACATCGGACACTTTTGACACATTTTTGGGACGACTGACAATTATACAGCGATCAGTGCTATAAAAATGCACTGATTACTGTAAAAATGTCACTGGCAGGGAAGGGGTTAACACTAGGGGGCGATCAAGGGGTTAACTGTGTTCCCTGTGTGTGTTCTAACTGTAGGGGGAGGGGACTGACTATAGGAGATGACAGATCTTGGTTCCTAGCTATTAGGAACTCACGGGGGTTCTAAGAAATTTTCTAGCAAAAAATACTGATTGTTACAGGTCAAAAAAAAAAAAAAAAATGAAGTGCCAGAAAAGGCCTAGCCTTCAAGTGGTTAAAAACCTACAGGGTTGCATCATTCGGAGTTCTGTGAATGAATAAACTACATTACAGTGATGGAGAACCTCGGCACCCCAGAAGTTTTGGAACTACGTTTCCCACGATGCTCAATAACACTACAGAGCACATGAGCATCATGGGAAATGTAGTTCTAAAACATCTGGGGTGCCAAGGTTCACCATCACTAAACTACAAGTACCATCAGCCACCGCCGCCTTCGGCTTGTAATTCTCAATGGACTGAAAGGGCGCTGGTGAGCATTCTCATTGTTCATTGATTCTTTCTGCCAAAAAAATAAAATAATAATAATAAAAATAAAATAATAATAATATATCCCATCTTTTTTTCCAGGTAAAAAAGAAAATGTAAATTTATTTTACACTGGAGCCTGTAAAGAATTACTGATCGCGGGTGCAATGCCAGGATCCTGCAGACTCTCAATACCACATCTGCCCGCACCTCTGATACCTATATACCCTGCACCTCTGATACCCATATACCCCGCACCTCTGATACCCATATACCCCGCACCTCTGGTACCCATATACCCCGCACCTCTGATACCCATATACCCCGCACCTCTGATACCCATATACCCCGCACCTCTGATACCCATATACCCCGCACCTCTGATACCCATATACCCCGCACCTCTGATACCCATATACCCCGCACCTCTGATACCCATATACCCCGCACCTCTGATACCCATATACCCCGCACCTCTGGTACCCATATACCCCGCACCTCTGGTACCCATATACCCCGCACCTCTGGTACCCATATACCCCGCACCTCTGGTACCCATATACCCCGCACCTCTGGTACCCATATACCCCGCACCTCTGGTACCCATATAACCCCGCACCTCTGATACCCGTATACCCCGCACCTCTGGTACCCGTATACCCCGCACCTCTGGTACCCGTATACCCCGCACCTCTGGTACCCATATACCCCGCACCTCTGATACCCATATATCCCACACCTCTGGTACCCATATCAGAGGTGCGGGCAGACGTGGTACTGAGAGTCTGCAGGATCCTGGCATTGCACCCGCGATCAGTAATGCTTTACAGGCTCCAATGTAAAATACATTTAAATTTTCTTTCTTACCTGGAAAAAAAAGACGTGCATATATTATTATTATTATTATATTATTATAAAAGGTGAACTTATCCTTTAACTGACGCACTCCCAGGAGCTCCTGTACAGCCGGTGCCATAATTTCAGGATCTGGAAATGTTTCTATTATTCCGGTACACAATGCTAACTTTTTTTTTAGCATTAGACTCTGATCAGTGAAAGTCAGCTGACAAATTTTATGGACAGTGCAAAATGCATTTTTGGAAAACCTGAGAATGCAAGCAGTCTTGTTTCCGTTTTTTTATTTTTATTTTGGATATGGTAAAGAATCGTGCACCTTTTTTTCAGATTTTTCTTTGCTTTGTTATTTGTAGGCACAGGACTTTATCAATGATGTGTGTGGATTTACGTCGTCCTTCCTTTCTACAGTCTTCCTTATCGTGAGACCCGACCAAACCAACATCTGTGTCACGTCTCACGTTGTAAGGACACCTTCAGATTGGGTCAGCCTTTTCCATCCTTGGTGAAGTCTCTTCTCTCTCTCTGGGCAAATAATGAGCTCCTTCACCACAAGCACTTTCCAATCATCATGGATGAACTTTGTACATTTTTTTTTTTTAATTTAAATGAAAGAATAAAATATATTTTAAAGCTGAAGTTTATTGTGCTTGTATTTTGCATCTCCCAACAGAACCCTGCTTAGGCATGCTGGTTTCCGGGTAAATGGACGCAAGCATGCTGCGCCCACACGTGCGTGCATCCAGTTTCAGAACTGGCGCCAAACGCCCTGTTTAAAGGTAAAAGCAGTGACAGTGATGGTTGCTGCCCATAAAGACATGGATGAGCGAGTTTGGGGTGGAGGAACTTGACTGGCCCCCACAGGGTCCTGACCTCAACCCGACAGAACACCTTTGGGATGAATTAGAGTGAAGACTGCGGGCCAGGCCTTCTCATTCAACATCAGTTGTCTGACCTCACAAATGCGCTTCTGGAAGAATGGTCAAACATTCCCATAGACACACTCCTAAACCTTGTGGACGGCCTTCCCAGAAGGTTTGAAGCTGTTATAGCTCCAAAGGGCGGGGCCAACTCAATATTGAACCCTACGGACTAATGCCCCGTACACACGGTCGGATTTTCCGACGGAAAATGTGTGATAGGACCTTGTTGTCGGAAATTCCGACCGTGTGTACACAAATCCGACGGACAAAGTGCCACGCATGCTCAGAATAAATAAAGAGATGAAAGCTATTGGCCACTGCCCCGTTTATAGTCCCGACGTACGTGTTTTACGTCACCGCGTTCAGAACGATCGGATTTTCCGACAACTTTGTGTGACCGTGTGTATGCAAGACAAGTTTGACCCAACATCCGTCGGGAGAAAATCCTAGGATTTTGTTGTCGGAATGTCCGAACAAAGTCCGACCGTGTGTACGGGGCATAAGACTGGGAGGCCATTAAAGTTCATGTAAAGGCAGGTGTCCCAATACTTTTGGTAATGTTCATCATTTTTAGCAGGGGAGATTGGAAAGTTATTTCTAGGGTTCCTTTGCGTTGAGAAAGGCTGCCTTAGTATTTTAGAGTTTTGTTTTGTTTTTTTTTTTCTTTTTTTGAATGCCTCTGAAAACAAATAATGTATATTGTCTATGTATATATAAAAAGAATATTTAATGAAAAAAAAAAAATGTTTTCTCTTGGCATGGGGTAGAATGTGCTGAGAACGGAGCCACCTGCTCCATGACACATGAACATTTGTTTCTGTAGCCTTGACCCCCACCGAAGCCCTTTTCCTCGGCCAAGAAAAACACACAGAAGCCATAGTAAGATGTTTATTCCAATCTCACCTCCTGTGTATGCCGCCTCTAATTATAGATTGGCTGTAAGAGTCATTCGTTGTAAATAAGGACACAATAGTTCCTGACGGCACCTTACCAACATTATTTTTTTCCTTCTATTACTTGCCTTACAGGGTGAGGCCTCATTCACATGGGCATTGCGTTTTATATGCATTTATAGAACATTTCTAAATGCATGTATTCATTTTCATTCCAACCAGAAACTGCACATTTACTGTGCGTTTTTGCATGCATGCACAGTGACATGCATTACATGCATTTGCGATGCATTTTTTCCTAAGCTTGCATTCCCTTTTGAGATCACTTCTTTCTTCTTTGGGCTTTTATGTGCATTGCACTGCATTTCTGTGCATTTTGACTGTCTATGCAGTTTGAGTGCAGTCAAAGATGCATCCCACCAGGGCTGGTGCAAGGATTTTTGACACCCTAGGCGAAACCTCATTTTGCTGACCCCCTTTGGCTCCACCCCTGACTCATCCCCCTTTCCTCTGCCCATGTAAACCCCACCTTTTTAATGCAGTGCCCATCAAGTGCAGCCTCGCCAGCGCCCATCAAGTGCAGCCTCACCAGCCCCAATCAAGTGCAGCCTCACCAGCCCCAATCAAGTGCAGCCTCACCAGCGCCCATCAATGCAGCCTCACCAGTGCCCATAAATGCAGCCTCACCAGTGCCCATAAATGCAGCCTCACCAGCACCCATGAATGCAGCCTCACCAGTGCCTATCAATGCAGCCTCACCAGCGCTCATCAAATGCAGCCTCACCAGCGCTCATCAAATGCAGCCTCACCAGCGCTCATCAAATGCAGCCTCACCAGCATTCATCAAATGCAGCCTCACCAGCGCTCATCAAATGTAGCCTCACCAGCGCCCATCAAATGAAGCCTACCAGCGCCCATCAATGCAGCCTCTCAGCACCCATCAATGCAGCCTCACCAGCACCCATCAGATGAAGCCTACCAGTGCCCATCAATGCAGCCTCCCAGCGCCCATCAATGCATCCTCACCAGCGCTCATAAATGCAGCCTACCAGCACTCATCAAATGCAACCTCATCAGCGCTCATCAAATGCAGCCTCACCAGCGCTCATCAAATGTAGCCTCACCAGCGCCCATCAAATGCAGCCTACCAGCGCATAACAATGCAGCTTCTCAGCACCCATCAATGCAGCCTCACCAGCACTCATCAAATGTAGCCTCACCAGCGCCCATCAGATGCAGCCTACCAGCACCCATTAATGCAGCCTCCCAGCACCCATCAAATGCAGTCTCACCAGCGCCCATCAATGCAGCCTCACCAGCACCCATCAAATGCAGCCTCCCAGCGCCCATCAAATGCAGCCTCACCAGCGCCCATCAATGCAGCCTCACCAGCACCCATCAAATTCAGCCTCACCAGGGCCCATCAAAGGCAACCTCACCAGCGCCCATCAAATGCAGACTTACCAGCACCCATCAAATGCAGCCTCACCAGCGCCGATCAAATGCAGCCTCACCAGCACCCATCCATGCAGCCTCACCAGTGCCCATCAATGAATGTTTGCTTGCTTCCATTCATTCGGGAGTCGGGACACAGACACAGTCCTCCGCCGCTGACTCTATGTGAACGGAGCGGTGGCTGCCTGCTGATGCTGAGACTTAGTTGCTTGCTGCAGAGAGAAGAGAGCAGGAACACCAGTGGCCAGGCACTATGATTGGCCGGAGCCGCCATGGCATCTCTTCCGCGCATGCGTTCGGGAGCCGCCGGTCGCGGCACGGGCCCTGAAGAAACGGCACAAGCGGGCCGCTTCTTCAGTGCGCATGCGCCGATGACGTCGGCGGCAGCTTATATCGTAAATATCTCCTAAACGGTGCAGGTTTAGGAGATATTTACAGTACCCACAGGTAAGCCTTATTATAGCCTTACCTGTAGGTATGTGAAAACGAAAGTAAACTGCGCTTGTGTAAACGTATTAACTTGTGAGATACGATCACAAAAGTAATGAATGTATAGTAAAAGTGTTGTGCGCATAGCATGCCATTACACGGGTACAATCTTCCTCGGTCCAAAGACAAGGACGTTGGTTCAATCCAAATGTGATAACAGGAGATAAACCTTTTACCGGACCGGTTTCGTTACAATAGAACTTCTTCCAGGGGGACCTGTAGGTACAATTAAAGAGGAAGACTTTACTTCCTCTTTAACCACTTGTTGACCAGCCGCTGTCATTATACTGTGGCAGGTCGGCACGTTCCCGCAAACCGTTGTAGCTGTACGTCGGCCCTTTTCAGCTGGGATAGCAGGCGGGCGTGCACGAGCCCGCTGCACTGCGGGGGTTGCTGATGCGTGTGGCCGGCGGTCGCAATGACCACGCGTGATTGCGGGCACGAGAGCCAGAACAGGAACGTGTGTGTGTAAACACACAAATCCCCGTTCTGTGAGGAGAGGAGAGAGAGATTGTGAGTTCCTACTAGCTAGGAACAACGATGTGTCATCTCCTCTAGTCAGTCCCCTCCCCCTACAGTTAGAACACGCTGAGGGAACACAGTTAACCCCTTGATCACCCCGTAGTGTTAACCCCTTCCCTGCCAGTGACATTTACACAGTAATCAGTGCATTTTTATAGCACTGATCTCTGTATAATTATCAATCATCCCAAAAATGTGTCAAAAATGTCCGATCTGTCCACCATAATGTCGCAGTCACGATAAAAAATCGCTGATCGCCGTCATTACTAGTAAAAAAAAATTAAAAATAATAATAATGCCATAAATCTATCCTGTAGTTTGTAGACGCTATAACTTTTGTGCAAACCAATCAATATATACGCTTATTGCGATTTTTTTTTTTTTTTTTTTTTTTTACCAAAAATATGGAGACAAATACATATCGGCCTAAACTGAGGAAAAAAAATTGTTTTATATATTTTTGGGGGATATTTATTATAGCAAAAAGTAAAAAATAATGCGTTTTTTTTTTCAAAATTGTCTCTCTTTTTTTGTTTATAGCGCAAAAAATAAAAACCACAGAGGTGATCACATACCACCAAAAGAAAGCTCTGTGGGGAAAAAAAGGACGTCAATTTTGTTTGGGTGCAAAGTCGCACGACCGCGCAATTGTCAGGTAAAATGACGCGGTGCCGCATCGCAAAAAGTGCTCTGGTCAGAAAGGGGGGAAAATCTTCCGGGGCTGAAGCGGTTTAAAAAAAAAAATAAAAAAATTTTTTATTTTTTTTTTACCATTTTGGGCCAGTCTTCCTTTAGATAATAATAATAAAAAATAAATAAATAAATAAATAAATCAGGAGATATCCATTACCATTTACCACAAAATGAAAGCCCATCTGTCCTAAAAAAAAAAAAAAAACAAGATATAATCCACCTGGATGATATGTACGGTTTAACTAACACATGTCAAAGTTGCAAAAAATGTGCTTAGGCATTTAGATTTCTTTTACCTGCGAAGGGATTAAATGTATAAAAAATATAAAAATAAAAATAGAAATGAATGCCAGAAATGTGATGTACTACCCAATAGGATATATAAAATGTGGATGCAATTTAAGGTTTCTAAAAGTTGTCATATAATAAATACTAGAATAACTGTTGCAGATCAAGTAGTTGGCTAATGAAAATAAAATACAACAGTTCATACATTTCAAACAGTAAAGATAAAAAAACAATAAATAATCATAAAACAATAAATAATCATAAATACTAATATAAGGATCGTGTAGTTTAGCAGACTCAGATGATAGGGATCAATGTAATAACTCAACACTAGACGGGAAGAGAGGGAGATATTTAGACTTGGCTATTGTGACGTCATATTTCAATTTTAAATTCACGCATTCCCTTCTTCACTTCACACAAACTGAAAGAAAAGCTGGATCTCCAATTTCCGATTCTCCATAAAATAAAATTTTCCCTCCAGCATCAACTATTGAGAAGCGCTTTGTGTAAATAAGCCCCACTTATTCACACTTCAGGTGTAACTCCGATGTAGATGGGGGTATTGGCCCCTGTGAATATCTCAGAATTTATGCACCTGCTTTAACTTATTAGTTTTATAATCTTATCTTTTCAATGAATAATGGCCCCTAGCCTGTATCCCGGCCAGAAATCTGGACTGTTCCTGTGCCCGCCATTATCGTACCTGCAGTAGGTGGTCCAAAAAAAATCAGCTGGTTTGTGTATATAAGGAAGGCGTTGGACATGATCGATCCATTCTACAAGTCACTGATACAATGTTCAGGTTCGTGGTGCTCGCAATCTGCCTTGGCTACGGTAAGCTAAAGACTTGTCCTTGTGTTTTTGGGGGAACTCTTTTGTAAAATACTTCCCTACTAGTTGCCATTAAAATAAAACACATTTATGGCTGAATGCTAGGAAATAGGTTTAGCCAGGTAGAGCCTGCAAATTTTGGCTGTGGGATTACAAATTGGCTGGTCTTGCTGATGGGATTACCAATTGGCTAGTCTTGATGGTGGGATTACCAATTGGCTAAAAATCTTGATGGTGGGATTACCAATTGGCTAAAAATCTTGGGGGTGGGATTACCAATTAGCTAAATATTGGCGGTGGGATTACCAGTTGCTAAATCTTGGTGGTGGGATTACCAGTTGACTAAATCTTGGTGGTGGGATTACCAACTGGTTGAATATTGGCGGTGGGATTACCAGTTGCTAAATCTTGGAGGTGGGATTACCAATTGACTAAATCTTGGCAGTGGGATTACCAATTGGCTAAATCTTGGAGGTGGGATTACCAATTGGCTAAGTTTTGGCGGTGGGATTACCAATTGCCTAAATCTTGGTGGTGGGATTACCAATTGACTACGTTTTGGTGGTGGGATTACCAATTGCCTAAATCTTGGTGGTGGGATTACCAATTGGCTAAGTTTTGGCGGTGGGATTACCAACTGACTAAATCTTGATGGTGGGATCACCAATTGGCCAAGGTCAAGCCTTGGTGGTGGGATTACTAATTGGCTAAACCTTGGCAGTGGGATTACTTATTGGCTAAATCTTGGTGATGAGATCACCAATAAATGGGTCATCTTGAATCCGCTATTCTTTTATCTTTTGGTATGTTTAGGAGAATGAAATAAACAGCCTCCGCTCTGGTCATATTGTATCATTTTTAAATGTATGTGTAACCCCACTACCAGTTGCTAATCTGCTACAGACACTGATGACCTTCAAAAACAATCAATTATATGGTTTTTCATCACCTGCCACCACACTGGGCTTTGGTTAATAAAATAACGCAAAAGAGCCAAGATGTGTAATAATCCACAGCAGCCAGAATTGTGAGAAGTTTGGACACCGGTATGTACAATATACTAGAGTATTAAAGCAGAACTAAACTGTATCTGAGCTCCACAAACTGTAAATGCTATTTAATTTATTTTTAATATTCAATGCAAACTTATTTTGCTAAGAAATTACTTTAACCCCCCCCCCCTTACATTACAAATCCTGGAATCCATCTGCCTTAAGCTCAGGCAAGCAGGCGGGGGGGCGGGGGGGTGCATGGCTAAGAAAGCTTCTTCTTCCCTTCTTAAACCCAGTAAATTATAATATACTCTCCTATCTATTTACTAATGCTAGCAGTATGAGGATTAAAAATAGTTCATGTTGATTGAGAGAGTTTAGTTCTGCTTTAAGGTGCCAATAAATATCATAATCTGATCATTCAATATTAAATTTAGGAAGCAATCAAAAACTTGTAGAAATAGTTTTTAGTCATATTTTTCAGCTTGAACTGAAACAAATTGAATTTGACAACCTGGATTATATTTTGTTTCTCTTTGTAGCCTACAGCTGTGGCGTGCCAGCTGTACCACCCAGCGTTGCCAGGGTAGTTAATGGCGTAGATGTAAGACCACACAGTTGGCCATGGCAGGTATGCTCAATAAAGTACATTTCTTCAAGTTACAAAATCACTTTCATTCAAGTTCTGTCTTGAAATGTATCCTTCTTTAACTCTTTGCGGAACTCCTTTATGAATGGCTGTCAAAGGTAGGCAGTTGCACTACAGAGAAAAGGGGAGGAGATTGGACAATAACATTTTGCAGATGCTTATAAAGAGATAAATCGCATCAATTTTTGAATTAACTGAGAGAGACAGGGAGATGCATTTTACCTTAATTGGACAAATTGTTCTAGTAATTTAAATATTCACTTAAGACCAATAAACGCAGATCGCTGATTGGTCACTGCACTTTGAGTGTAAAGGTATGCCTACTCAAATGATAGTTAATTATGTGTGATCCCCTTAGATTACTGTGTGTGTACGCAAATATCAGATTGGAGAATAATTAATGGATAAATGATTGGACGTGTTTGAAAATTTTAGTTTGTTCATAGCCAGGTGAGAGCAATGTATGGAGATATATAAATGTAAAATACAGCGCTAGATACCATAAAAGGAAAAAAAAATAAAAATAAAAAGCAGCTGCCTAGAAATGTGAGATACACACAAATACAGATATAAAATTCAATAGAGTGTGTCCGTTCTGGACTTTATTCACATCACTATTATATATATATTCCTTTATTTTTTATTTTTCTTAGCGCTGCTCTATTGAATGTATGGAGATGTCTACCATCAACTGTACAGTAAAATGATGATGGAGGTTAGGAAATGATTGCAAGAGACTTAATATCATATTATTAATGTGTGTCATTGATGATAACAGCTAACTGCTCTCTAGTGTCTCAGCTTATGCTTTTAAAAAAAACAGGATCATAGAAGTTTGATCGGTGCAAATAATAAGCAGTTTTGTGTGTGTATACATTAAATCATTTGTTTTAAAATAATCCAATAGTATACCCAGGCACATCATGCAAGTTTGCCACTATGACCTTTGACTTTCTACTGTTCCCTGGATATCCTTTTAAGGGGCTGTAATGGGGTTAAAAGTCATCCCAAGGATTGCAAAAGCTTAATTCCTTATTGTTAATGTGTGCCACTAATGATAGCAGCAACTATCTGCTCTCATCTCTTAAATAGTGCTATGGATGTTTGATCAGTGCAAATAATAATCCGTTTCGGTTGACTGTGTATATGTTTTAAAGATTTTTACAATATATCTATAGTATAACCAGGCACATCAAGCAAGTTTGCCAATATGACCTTTGACTTTCTACTGTTCCCCCATGTACTTTAAAGGGCTGTAATTGGGTCAAAAGTCACCCAAAACCCCAAGAATTGCAGAAGCCTAATTCCCTATTGTTGACTTGTGTCACTGATGATAGCAACAACTATTTGCTCTCATCTGTTCAAAAACAGTGACATGGATGTTTGATCAGTGTGAATAATAATCAGTTTTGGCTGACTGTGTATGCCTTAAAGAATATTTACACTTTTAAAATATCTCTATAGTATAACCAGGCACATCAAGCAATATGACCTTTGACTTTCTACTGTCCCCCTGATGCCCCTTAAGGGGCTGTAATGGGGTCAACAGTCACCCCCAAGTTCCAATTTTCTCTTGCTGTGTCACAAAGCTGTCTGCAGACCACGTGCTCTCTGCATACACAGTTCTACCAAAGAAAGCATCTATGGCATTCTTTTAGATGCACATGCTCCACAGGCTAATTCACAATTTGCTTTCATGGATCAACACTGAAAGGGCCATGCTCTGGTTCAGCAAAAGCCATGAGATTCTGTAAAAATTAAAAACAGTTTAAGGGGTATTCACTGCTATGAAAAATAACATTTGCTCTCCTTTTGGGGAGCATTATTGACACACATTTCTAGAATCGCCTAAAAAAGTCCTGTTTAATATTCCACCAAAGTCACCTTTATATCAGTACCAGGATGACATGTAAGATGCTTCACAATAATAATGAATTCAATCTTCCTTCACTTCTTTAGATCTCCCTGCAGTACCTGGGATTCAGCGGAGCCTGGGGACACACTCATTCATTACAATGCAAAATTACATTTACCTTGAAGTCCCCTCTCTCCTTTTTGGAGAGCATCAATTACATTTCTAGAATCACCTGAAAGCCTCCTGTTTAATATGTCACTGAAGTCACCTTTGCATATCAGTACCAAGCTGACAGAGGATTTTGCACAATAATAATAAATTCAATCTTACTTGTCTCCTTTAGATCTCCCTTCAGTACCAGGGATCCAGCGGGAACTGGGGACACACCTGTGGTGGCACCTTGATCTCCGAAAACTGGGTCCTGACCGCCGCCCACTGCATCAGGTGACTTTCAGATGCTGAAATTAAAATATTATTCCCAAAAATTCTAGTGAATCTTGGTATTTGCAATATGGTATTTGCAATAAAAAAGAGGAATGTCCTAAAAGACAATTAACATAGAGCTGCTATGTAAGTTAAATTTGATGTTATAAAAATGCTTCTGCACGTCCTTGCGTCAATGGCAGTTTGGAGACATGTGCACTGGTTGGCTCGCTACTTTTGAAGAACAATGCATTCATTTTAACGGCATGTCATGGAATAAACAAAAATCCAGATGGTTGCACTTTGTTGTATCTTGTATAAAAAGCAACATGATACAGCAACCAAGCACTGTGGGGAACGAGAGAAAAAAATCAACGCGCTTCCCACTGCTCAAGCACTTTATCATCCACAGTTGTACATTATCCACACCTCAGCTAAGAAAACTGTGGACAAAGAATTATGTCAGCAAATAAAAGATTAAACATCAGGGAACATCCGATGTTTGCATGGCACTGGTGCAAAAATACTCATCCAATTTCACTTGTGTTTTTCCAGCTCCTCAAGGACATACAGGGTTTATCTGGGCAAACACAGCCTGCAGACGGCAGATGAAGAAGGTTCTGTTGCCATTTCCACTGAGAAGATCATTGTCCATGAAAAATGGAACTCTTTTCTCATCGTGTGAGTATGAAAAGACTTCGGAATACACAATCTGGGATGGGTTGTGTTTACGTATTTCTTCCCTGGTGTAAGTTAAGGCTAAATGTTAATGGTCCTGGTCTTCAGTCCCAGCTAGTCCTGTGGCCCTCAACACTAACTAGCCCTGTACTCTTAATACTAACCTTCCATTTAACCACAATACTAACCCTCCCCGCAACCCTAAAACTATCCCATCCTCATAATAGCGCTCAGATGAACCCTTTCTGTAACTATAGCCTAACCCTCCTTGTAACCATAAGGGCTGATGTAAGACTGGTGACTTTGCAGCTAGAGACAAATCACGCTGGAGAACCTTCCACTTACCCTTGATAATTGTTTTTTTGCTGGCCCACAAAGTCTGCAGAGTCTAGACTGCCACCATCAGGGCAGGGGGGGAGTGACATCTCAATAGCCCTCCTAGTGAGACCTATTCTATAGAGACTGGTTGGAAATTTCTTAGTGATCCGTTGTTGGAAAATTGTTACCTGCAACAGGTTTATCTGTGGGAGATGACCTTAACACTAATCTTCCCATTAACACTAACCCTCCCTGTAATCCTAACACTATTCCTCCCTGTAACCCCAACAATAACCCTCCTTGTAATCCTAACACTATTCCTCTCTGTAACCCCAACAGTAACCCTCCTTGTAATCCTAACACTATCCCTCTCTGTAACCCCAACAATAACCCTCCCTCTAATGCTAACACTATTCCTCCCTGTAACCCCAACAGTAACCCTCCTTGTAATCCTAACACTATTGCTTTCCTGTAACCCCAACAATAACCCTTCCTGTGATCCTAACACTATTCCTCTCTGTAACCCCAACAGTAACCCTCCTTGTAATCCTAACACTATCCCTCTCTGTAACCCCAACAATAACCCTCCCTCTAATGCTAACACTATTCCTCCCTGTAACCCCAACAATAACCCTCCTTGTAATCCTAACACTATTCCTCTCTGTAACCCCAACAATAACCCTCCTTGTAATCCTAACACTATTCCTCCCTGTAACCCCAACAATAACCCTCCTTGTAATCCTAACACTATTCCTCTCTGTAACCCCAACAATAACCCTCCCTCTAATCCTAACACTATTCCTCCCTGTAACCCCAACAATAACCCTCCTTGTAATCCTAACACTATTCCTCTCTGTAACCCCAACAATAACCCTCCCTGTAATCCTAACGCTATTGCTCCCTGTAATCCCAACAATAACCCTCCTTGTAAACCTAACACTTTTCCTCCCCGTAACCCTAACAATAACCCTCCCTGTAATCCTAACACTATTCCTGTCTGTAACCCCAACAGTAACCCTCCCTGTAATCCTAACACTATTCCTCCCTGTAACCCCAACAGTAACTCTCCCTGTAATCCTAACACTATTTCTCCCTGTAAGTCCAATACTAACTCTCCCTGTACCCCTAATACCAACCCCCCTCATAAATCTAACCCTAACCCTCCATGTAACCCTAACATAACTGTAATACTTGCGAGCCCTGTAACTTTCCTTGTAACCCTAACACTGAATCCTCTGTAACCCACACTAACCCTCCATGTAATGCCAATAAAACCCCACACTTTTACTGCCCCCTCAGCTGCTACCCTCCCCTTTTTACTGCAGAGGCAGCAGCAGGGGGTGTACACATGTGCTTTCGGTGGGCATAGCGCCCATTGAAGGCAAACCATTTCATTGAATGGGGCTGTTGCAATGTGGCTCACTAGTGATAGGGTCAGGGAGTTAAAGCAGATGGTGAGGAGGCAATAGCACTGCCAATGTGAATGAACCCCAACACTAATGCTTCCTGTAAGCCTAACACTAATTTCTTTCTGCAACCCTAACACTAACCCTCCCTATAGTACTCTCCCCTGGTGATTCCTGGTTTGCATGCTCAATTCTCCCAAGCTGGGTTCCTTCATTCTAAATATTAATGCAAAGCAAAATATCACTTGAGAAGACCTGCTGACTAATTACAGTAATTTCCAGTACTAAATGAATACACAGTGTCTGTCTGCTTTTATCAGGTCCAATTTACTGCTTTAAACCCACAATACCCATGTGACTGATGTATGTGTGTTCTTTCAGCAACGACATCGCTCTGATCAAGCTGTCCCAACCCGCACCAGTCAATGAGATCATCCAGCCCGCCTGCCTGCCCCCTACTGGCGCCCTCTTGGCCCATGATTCAAACAGCTTTGTAACTGGATGGGGTCGTCTGTACAGTAAGCAATGTCTTTACGATTAAATAAAAATTCAAATCTATAGTGATGGTTCTGATATTTAAAGTGAACCCGTCAGCCATTAAAAGCCCTTCCTAAGAAAAAGAAGCACAAAATGTCTGCGGCTAATTTTGTTCATGCATATCTATAGGCACAACTTACCTTTTAGTTTTGAATGTGGAAGAATCAGAACCTCTGTCTGGGTTTTGTTATTGCTGTGTCTCTGCTGGAGAGATTCACCTCCTCTGTATATCTTGGTATCTCTGGTACCGACAGTGATAGGAAATCCAACATTTTACAGCTATCACTGGAGCAGGAATTGAGGGGAAGTCTTCCAGTGACAGTTGTGTGAGAGAGGATTTCCCTTCACTTCGGAGAGAGTTCCTCTCACTTCCTGTTGTGGCTGCAGAACAGGAAATGAGGGTTAAGTCCCCCCAAATGAACAATGACAGCAAACAAAGCCTGACCCAGTTTCTAATCTTCCCTCTATTATAAACTAAAAAATGGTATAGCTTCATTACCTGTACAATCCTGTCTGTATGGTACTTTAAACTAACGGTTCAAATGGCCCACCCATAGCGTCAAACCAGTCCCTGTGCAGTGAGACCCACCCTTCCTTCCATCCATTTTATTTCTATTATTTTGTTTCTTATCTCCATTTCCTTTAAATGTTTTCCTTGCTTCCATTTAATTTCTATTCTTTCCATCCTTTTCCTTTCCTTTCCTTTCCTTTCCTTTCCTTTCCTTTTTCTTTCCTCTTTTCTTTCCTTCCATTTTGTTTCTGTTTGTTTCTTCCTTCCCTCCATGTTCTTTCTATTATTTCCTTTCTTTTCTTTCCTTTCCTCTACTTCCTTTCTATTTTTCCTTCTTTTCATCCATTTCCTTTCTCTCTTTTTTCCTTCCTTCCTTCTTTCCTTCCTATTCTTTCCTTTCCTTCACTTTTATCTCTATTATTTTCTTCTCTCTCTATTTCCTTTCCTTTTTTTCTTCTCTCCTTCAATTTTGTTTCTATTTTCTTCTTCCTTCCCTCCATGTTCCTTCTATTCTTTCCTTCTTTCCTTTCTCTCCATTTTATTTCTATCCTTTTCTTCTTTCCTTCTGTGTTCTTTCTATTATTTCCTTTTCTTTTCGTTCCTTTCCACCATTTCCTTTCTATTTTTCCTTCTTTTTCTCCATTTCTTTCACTCTTCCTTCCTTCCTTCCTTCCTTCCTTCCTTCCTTCCTTCCTTCCTTCCTTCCTTCCTTCCTTCCTTCCTTCCTTCCTTCCTATTTTTTCTTTCTTTCCTTTCCTTCCATTTTATTTCTATTCTTTTCTTTCTTCCCTCTATGTTGTTTCTATTATTTCCTTTCTATTATTTTACTTCCTTCATTTTTATTACTATTCTTTTCTTCTCTCTATTTCCTTTCCTTTTTTTCCTTAATTTCTTTGCTCCTTCAATTTTGTTTCTATTGTTTTCCTTTCTTTCTTTCTTTCTTTCTTTCTTTCTTTCTTTCTTTCTTTCTTTCTTTCTTTCTTTCTTTCTTTCTTTCTTTCTTTCTTTCTTTCCTTCCTTCCTTCCTTCCTTCCTTCCTTCCTTCCTTCCTTCCTTCCTTCCTTCCTTCCTTCCTTCCTTCCTTCCTTCCTTCCTTCCTTCCTTCCTTCCTTCCTTCCTTCCTTCCTTCCTTCCTTCCTTCTCCTTTATATTCTTTTCCTTCCTCCTTTCATCTCCTTTCTATTCTTCCCTTCCTTTCTTACATCTCCTTTCCCTCCTTTCCTTCCTTTCTTACATTTGCGTTCTCTTCTCTTCTTTCCATTTCCTTTCTATTCTGTCCTTCCTTCCATTTGCTTTTCTGTTTTTACTTCCTTCCTCCCTTCTTCCCTCCCTCCCCCTTTATGGTTTCAAACACTCCTTGAATTTGAATTTGGATGCAGTTAGGCTTTAAATATTACCTTCAATAGAGACGGCTTTGTCGGCCTTACACCCCGCCTATAGTCAGTAGCTCCACTTGAGGTTAGGTTGAATTTTGGTTGATCTTCCAGTTATCAGTAGCAGTCTCCCCCAGCTCTCGATGGTCAAATATCATTGTGTGCTTTGTTTTTCAGCTGGTGGACCCATCGCTGATAACCTTCAGCAAGCTCTCCTCCCAGTGGTGGATCATGCTACCTGCTCCAAGTCTGACTGGTGGGGCAGGCAGGTCAAGGACACCATGGTCTGCGCTGGCGGTGACGGCATTGTCTCTGCATGCAACGTAAGTCGCAGCCCTCCTTAGTGCTTAGTTCAATATAGGGGAAAGGGATACCACCACTTCAGGCCGGTCGGCAGAAACACAAACCTCTCCTCTGGAATCAGAGAGCCCCAGGTGCTGGCTAATGCGTATAGCAAATGAAGACGAACGGGAAATCTCTGGACAGCCGCACTCCGGAAAACAAATATTTTCTTTTATTGAAAAGTTGTGATCACACTGTACAAGCCACAGCAAAGCGATACAGACAAGAACTGACGCGTTTCACACTACGATGAGTGCTTACTCATAGCTTTATTATTGAACTAGTGCTTAGTTCAATATAGGTCACCAAATTAGAGAGTCATACTATTTCTGATAGGTTAGGGTGAGCCAATAGTGTGGCACCACATCCTACTGAATCATAGTAAATAGAAAATACTTAATAAAACTGACTTTTAAGGTGTCCAAGGATTACAGAGTAATAGTTAAAATGATATACAATTTAAGTGCAATAAAATTGTATATAGTTTTAACCATTAGTCCGTAATCTGTGGGCACCTTAAAAGTGCATTTTACTGAGTATTTACTTTTTTTTTTTGTAAAATTTGAGATTCAGGCAGATGAGTTGTTCACCCCTAAGTGGGGAGAAGCAGATTCAGCCTACTACGTTGGTCATGCGATTTCCATTGGAAGGGAGTTTCAGTCTGAAACTCTAAACTCTGTTCCTCTGTTCCAGCAGAGGTCACATGATCAACTGCCTAAGATTTATTGATTACATAAGCAGCACTGGTGCGAAACCAGAGCAGCATTTTCTACCGCAAAAACACTATTTAGCCCTTCTTTCATTTTTTTAAATAATTTAGATGTCTTTATGGATCCAACATGTACACTTGTTACTTTTAAATCCCTGTATCTAATGATTGCATTGCACCCTGCAGGGTGATTCCGGTGGTCCCCTGAACGTTCAGGCCGGCGACGGATCCTGGGAAGTGCACGGCATTGTCAGCTTCGGCTCCGGCCTCAGCTGCAACTACGAGAAGAAGCCAACCGTCTTCACCAGAGTCTCCGCCTACATTGACTGGCTCAATGATGTAAGCCCGACTGACAGCAGTCAGCTCAAATGATTGCCTACCTGTGCTGATGCTGCTTGCATAACGAAAAAAAAAGAGAGAAAGGATGTATTAAGAACTGCAAAGCTGCATTAATTTGTGTCTTTTATATCTGCTCAGAGTAAAACTTAAAATATACATATAAAGTATATTTAAACAGGGCTTTTTTTTCGGGTGAACTTGGTGGAACTTAGTTCCACCACCTCTGGCTCAGACCATTTGGTGCCTGCTCACCACAATCACTTGTAAACACAGAAGTCCGGTTTCTGTGTTTACAAGTGACAGCTCTGCACTCTGTGTGTAACCCACCTGAACTCTGCACTCTGTATATAATACAATCCTGGTATTTAATGTCCCTGTAGGACCCTCCTACTGTTCATGAAATTTGACTGACCACACCCACTATTTGATGTGATTTGAAGGGTGTGTGTGGGTGGAGGGGTTTTGGGGGGTCGTGGTTGAGTTCCAGCACCTATTGTTTGAGAAAAAAGCCCTGTATTTAAATAATACAATAAGGTCTTGTTCTCTAAAAAGAGGGCATGCACACAAATCTATAACAGTGCAGTGAGAAGGAAGCCATGTTTCTCCATTTCGGTTAGATGTTTAGAGAAACATAAACGTTGCTAAGTTGTAAAGGTTACAAAAGAACATCCTCAGCATTTCTTAAAGAGGTTCTTCAAATACTGTAGCTGCTGACTTTCAATAAAAGGACACTTACCTCTTCAGGGATCCAGCGATGTCCTCAACTGGGCCGGTTCTTCGCTGGTCTTCGGTTCCTCAGCACTATAATACTAACTGTGGGATAAAAGGACACTTACCTGTCCAGGGATCCAGTGCTGTCCTCTCCCGGGCTGGTTCTTTGCTGGGCATTGGTTCCTCAGCACCATAATACTAACTGTAGGATAAAAGGACACTTACCTGTCCAGGGATCCAGTGCTGTCCTCACCCGGGCTGGTTCTTTGCTGGGCATTGGTTCCTCAGCACCATAATACTAACTGTAGGATAAAAGGACACTTGCCTGTCCAGGGATCCAGTGCTGTCCTCACCCGGGCTGGTTCTTTGCTGGGCATTGGTTCCTCAGCACCATAATACTAACTGTAGGATAAAAGGACACTTGCCTGTCCAGGGATCCAGTGCTTTCCTCACCCGGGCCGGTTCTTCGTTGGTCTTTGGTGACAGCACCATAATACTAACTGTGGGATAAAAAGACACTTACCTGTCCAGGGATCCAGTGCTGTCCTCACCCTGGCCAGTTCTTTGCCAGTCTTTGGTTTCCCAGCACCACCATACTAACTGTGAGAGGCCGGCCGTGACCATTTGCAGCTTCACAGCCGGCTCCCTGCTGCACATGAGCAAGCCGC
This sequence comes from Aquarana catesbeiana, assembly GCF_042186555.1. Classification (NCBI taxonomy): domain Eukaryota; kingdom Metazoa; phylum Chordata; class Amphibia; order Anura; family Ranidae; genus Aquarana; species Aquarana catesbeiana. The sequence goes on along the minus strand of NC_133333.1, from coordinate 12,212,140 downwards.
GCTGCGTCTTGTAAATGGTCCTGCAGCCGTCTGTGAACTGTGCGTGCAAAATCACATACCTGTCGCCCCATAGTACATGTACATGGGGAGGTCGGCAAGAGGTTAATACAAGGAAAGAGGAAGGAGCATTTGAATAGATGAAGAACATTGGATTACATATGTCATATAGGGTGTAATATAATATGTTTCTGATATACATTCCCTTTTCTTGCAGAAAATGGCCAACAACTAAAAGACTTCTCCCATGGTGGGACCGCAGCATTCTCCATCAGCCATTTTATTATCTATTCTAGATGAGTCTTAGAATTTATGAATTAATAAAGATGAATGCGCAAACAGATCTGCCTTGTCTCTGAATCATTTTGTCGGTTGATGTTGCTTCTTTTGGTTCGGTTGTGTTGCAGGCTTAGTTCAGACAGCCTTGTCCTGTAAAGGAGCAGCCAATCCCATCTCATTTCGCCGGGTTCAGATTATAGATCATTTATGATTGGCTGCTGGGGTTACTGGTACGTCACGCTGCACATGCGCACTGGCACGCCCGCTGGTACACGCAACGGCCCGGGTTATCGTGCTCATTATGACCAATCATGGCGATCACATGATTACAATGTAAGCAAAACTATCCGGATTGGCTGCCATTCATAACAGCTTGCTTGCTGTTGTGGTGCTGCGATTGGCCCACAGCTATCACATGGTACCTGGCACCCTGTACCATGTGATTAGCTGTAGCCAATCACAACGTCACAATAGTAAGCAAGCTGTTATGAACGGCTTCCATTCATGACAGTTAAAACGAATGCTTATAACAGTGATCATCACTGTTATAAGCAATAATAGTGTAAAAAAAATCCCCGAGTAGTACAGTATCACTATGGCGAGATTGACCTATTCTGATAACAGTATGTTAAAAAAAATATATATATACTTTTTTTTTTAAATGTTTAAAAATTTAATACAATTTTTTTATAAAAAACTTTTTAATACTGTCACCAGTCAGTATCCCTGATCACTGCCACACCAGTCATATGATGATGCTGTTTTGCACTGGTGACATATAAATATTTTTATTTAATTTCTTAATTTTCCAAAAAATTGAGACAATTTATAAAAAACTCACTATGCCTCTTACTAAATACCTTGGACTGTCTACTTTCCAAATAGGGGTAATTTAGGGGGAAAAACTCACCATGCCTCTTACTAAATACCTTGGACTGTCTACTTTCCAAAAAGGGGTCATTTGGGAGGGCATTTGTTCTGTCCTGACATTTTCGGGCCTCAAGAAATTAGATAGTCCATCAGCACATCAGGATTGATCAATTTTCAGATATATATCCCAGTAGAGTTTGTGGACGCTATAACTTTCCTACAGACTAAATAAAAAACACTGATTTGGGTTATTTTCACCAAAGAAATTGGTCTAAATTTATTAAAGAAAGATTATTTGTTTGCAGAATTTTAGAACAGAAACAAGAAAAACAAGGGTTTCAATTTAAAACTTTTCTGAATTTTTTAATTTATATACTAAAAAATAAAAAACCCAGTGATGATTAAATACCACCAAAAGAAAGCTCTAAATGTGTGAAGAAAATTATATAAATTTATTTTGGGTACACGAAGGGGGGGGGAACCTTCCGGAGGTTGGGTGGTTAAAATAACTACAGTGCCATCATCCATCTACATAAGAAGAAGGGGTAATGTAAATTCAACAGTATGTTTTAAGTATCACTTTAATACAGCGAGCAACAACCAACTAGTCCTTTTATGGTGGGAACTGATTTATGTGGGTTGTGTAAGGGATAGACCACTGTCAGTCTTCCTCTGCTGTATCCAAATTGGGGAGATTTCCCTTCACTTCCTTCCTCAGTGAAAACCATGGTGAATACATACATAAAGATGATCATTGTAAGCACCCCTGTCAATGATATAAAACCAAACACAAGGGGGCGCCTCCATCTAGGTGTAGAAATTTATTAAAAAGAATAAAAGACAATAAAAATGCACTCACTAATTAATAGTGGCTCAAGAATTGTCATTAACCCATATAGACCTCCATAAGATCACAGTGAGGCTCCAGAGCAGCAACAGCCATCTTGCTACACCTTGAAGCCGCTGTTGCCTCAAGCTTGAAGCCTGCCATCTGTTCTTCCACCGAGAACTCTGCTTTAGCCAGCCGTTTGCCTACCGAGCTCTGCAGCCTCACGGTGATGATGATCCTATGGAGGTCTACATGGGTTTATGACAAGCCTTGATCATCAGCTGGTGCACAGTCAGACAGAAAGAGCGTCAGGTGTGGTAGTCTGGTCACGAAAAGCAGAAGCCCAGTTAACCATATATGTATAAAACAAAGGCAAAAAATAAAACAAAAAAATGTGAGCAAAAAACAATAAAATAAAGAAAAAAATAGAAGGTGAAAAATATGAAAAAAATAAGAATAAAAATGAAAAATAAAAAATAATAATGGAAATAAAAACAAAATGAAAAAAATACATACAAATAAGAATGAAAAATAAGAAAATATATAATGGGAAAAAAAATAAAAAATAAGAATTTAAGATAAAAAAATAAATACTAATGGAAATAAAAACAAAATGAAAAAAATAAATACAAATAAGAATGAAAAAATAAGAAAATATATAATGGGGAAAAAAATAAAAAATAAGAATTTAAGATAAAAAAATAAACACTAATGGAAATCAAAACAAAATGAAAAAAATAAATACAAATAAGAATGAAAAAATAAGAAAATATGTAATGGAAATAAAACTAAAAATAAGAAATTAAGATAAAAAAAAAAAATCTGCTTCAGCCAGCCACTTGCCTGAAGAGCTCTTCAACCTCACAGTGATCCTATGGAAGTCTACATGGGTTTTTGACAAGCCTGGGTCCATTATTAACTAGTGAGTGCATTTTTATACTTTTTATTACATTGCTGCACCTAGATGGAGGTGCTCCCTTGTGTTTGTTTTATGTATGTGCATGAAGATCTAATCTCAGAGGAGCTGCATCCACTTCACTTGGTGTTCCCTACCACTCTCCTGACAGAAAGAGTGCCAGGTGTGGTAGTCTGGTCAAGAAAAACAGAAGCCCAGTTAACCTTATATGTATAATAAAGGGCAAAAAATAAAAATAAAACGGTAAGAAAAAATGTGAGAAAAAAAAAATAAAATAAAGAAAAAAATAGAAGGTGAAAAATATAAATAAAAATAAGAATAAAAATGAAAAATAAAAAAATAAATACTAATGGAAATAAAAACAAAATGAAAAAAATAAATACAAATAAGAATGAAAAAATAAGAAAATATATAATGGGAAAAAAAAATAAAAATAAGAAATTAGGATAAAAAAAAAAATTCTGCTTCAGCCAGCCACTCGCCTGCAGAGTTCTGCAGCCTCACAGTGATCCTATGGAAGTCTACATGGGTTTTTGACAAGCCTGGATCCACTATTAACTAGTGAGTGCATTTTTATACTTTTTATTACATTGCTGCACCTAGATGGAGGTGCTCCCTTGTGTTTGTTTTATGTATGTGCATTAGGATCTAATCTGAGAGGAGCTGCATCCACTTCACTTGGTGTTCCCTACCACTCTCCTGGCCCTCTTATGTGTCCCGTTAAATGACGGTATTAATGTAATAGTTTATTCTTTTACCCTAACTACTACATCTGCAGGACAGAAAAGCAACAACCTTACTTGCCGGATCACCAGTAAAAAAATGAAAGAAAGAAAGCCTAAAAAAAAGAAAACGAATGCAGCTACCACATCTAAGAATTGGTAATGTGCAATATAAATGTTTTTTGGGGGGTTTAACAGGGTTTTTAACTGCTGAAGATAAAAAAATTAACTAATAAAAATGAAATACAATATATGTTTATACATTTAAATTACTAATGGGAAAAATATGCAATAATAAAATCATATATAATAAATACTAATATATGGATCACTTTGTTTTGCAGAGCCAGCTGATAAGGAGCAGTGGGGTTGATTTACTAATACTGGAGAGTGCAAAATCTGGTGCAGTTCTGCATAGAAACCAATCGGCTTCCAGGTTTTATTGTCAAAACTTTATTGAACAAGCTGAAGTTAGAAGCTGATTGGCTACCATGAACAGTCGCACCAGATTTTTCACACTCCACTTTTAATAGATCAACCCCAGTGTAACCAACAACCACTAGACAGGATGAGAAGGAGACATTTGGACTTGGATATTACGATGTGATATTTCAGTTCTAGATTCACTTCCTCCATAAAAACTAAAAAAAAAAAAAAAATAGTTTTAGCTGGAACTCCAGCTTACGATTCTCCTTAAAACAAATGTTCACCTCCAGCATCAACTATGCGGATGTCCTTGGTGTAAATAAGCTCCTCTAGTTCACTTCAGGTGTAACTCGGATGTAGTTGGGGGTATCGGCCTCTGTGAATATCTCAGAATTCCTGCACCTGCTTTACCTTTTTAGCTCTTTAATCTTATCTTTTGAATGTAAAATTATCCTCTAGCCTTTTTCCATACCATAAATTTGGACTGTTCCTATTGGTCACTATTATCATACCTGCTGCAGGTGGTCTTGGAAAATCAGCCAGTTTGTGTATATAAGGTGTTAGAAGAGTTATTCTACACTTCACAGGCACAATGTTCAGGTTCGTGGTACTTGCAATCTGCCTTAGCTATGGTAAGTTAAAGACTTGTCCTTGTGCATTTTTTGGGAACTCTGTTATACAACACGCCCCTACTAGATACTATTAAAATAAGACACATTTAAAGTTGAATGATAGGGCATAGGTTTAGCCAGACAGAGCCTGTAAATTTTGGCAGTGGGATTACCAATTGGCTACATTTTGGTGGTGGGATTACCAATTAGCTAAGTGTTGGCAGTGGAATAACCAGTTGGCTAAATTTTGGCGGTGGGATAACCAATTGGCTAAATTTTTGCGGTGGGATAACCAATTGGATAAATTTTGGTGGTGGGATTACCAATTGGCTAAATTTTGGTGGTGGGATTACCAATTGGCTACATTTTGATGGTGGGATTACCAATTAGTTAAATTTTGGCAGTGGAATAACCAGTTGGCTAAATTTTGGTGGTGGGATTACCAATTGGCTAAATTTTGGCAGGGGGATTACAAATTGGCTACATTTTGGCAGTGGGATTACCAATTGGCTACATTTTGGCGGTGGGATTACCAAGTGGTTCCCAGTTGTAGCAGTCCAGGTCTAGTAGTGAGGGCCTATCCACCCTTGTGTGCTTTCAGAAAAGAAGCACAGAGTATCAGTATAATCAACCCTATTGGTGCATCCAGTGTATATATACAGTATATATAGGACTTTTTTCAGGGGGAATGCAGTTACGACACCTCCAACGGTGACTGTATCTAATGGTAAGGGGTGCTGCAGGGTCTATTGATGCTGGCTGCTGCGGGATCTATTCTAGCTGTAGGGGATCTATTTTTGCAGGGGGTCTATTGTTGCTGGTGGGGGACCTATTGTTGCTAGGGGTGGGCCTTACATTGCTGGGGGGGGGGCAGTTATTGCTAGGAGAGATCTACTGTTGATGGAGGAGTCTGTTGCTGGCTGCTGGAGAGTCTATTGATGCTGGCTGTAGGGAGATCTGTTGTTGCTGCCAGGAGAACGGGGGTTTGTTTTGGGTGGTCCATTGTTGTTAAGGGTATCTGTTGTTGCTGGAGGGGGCTCTATTATTACTGGCTACAAGAAATCTATTTTACTGCTTTTTTGTTATCATTAACAAATTACATACAAATTACTTATCACTACAAAATGATACTTGGTTCTGTATTCTATAAAAGGGCAGTAATAGGTGGTAGGGGGTGGAACCAAGGAACGGTGATCAGAGGTTGGTAGGGGTGGAGAAAAGGGGTGACTCAGAAAGGGGGAGTTCCTGCACTTAGTCTCTGAGAAAAAAAACCTTAGTGTATATAAATTTTTTGTAAATATAACTATTTATTATATTTTCTTTCTCTCTGTAGCCTACAGCTGTGGCGTGCCAGCTGTGGCACCCAGCGTTGCCAGGGTAGTTAATGGAGAGGATACAGTACCACACAGCTGGCCATGGCAGGTATGCTCAATTAAGTATATTTCAAAAAGTTACAAACACTTACAGCTAAGTTCTCTCTTGAAATATATCCTCCTTTATCGCTTTGTGGAACTTCTTCGTACTTTGAGAATAGCTGTTGAAGATAGGTAGTTGCACGGTAGTGAAAAAGTGGAGGACCTCAGACAATAACATTTTGCAGATTATTATAAGGAGATGAAGTGCAACAATTTCTGAATCAACAGAGACACACATGTTTCCACTTAGTTTGACAAATAGTTCTAGCAATTTAAATATTCTTTAGCAGAAAATATTTTGTGCAAGTCACTCAAGACCAGTAAACGCAGCTTGGTTAAAGCCATGCATACACAAATTATAACTAATTATTGGTGACCCTCTTGGAGCACTATGCATATGTAAATATAAGAGTGGAGAATAATTAATGGACAAATGATTGGACATGTTGGACATTTTTAGTTTGTTCAAGGCAAGGGCAATGCATTGAGATGTTTACTGACAACTTTATAGCTAAGAAAAAGATTGTAAGAGTGTAATACACTATAGTTAATATGTACTACTAAAAAAAAAAGCTAACCACTCTCTTCATTAGTCTCTTATCTTATTCCCTTCAAAAAGAGTAGCATGGATGTTTTATGAGTGCAAATAATAATCAGTTTTGGCTGATTGTGTCCATGCCTTGATACATGTGTATGCTTTTAAAACATCCTTATAGTATATCCAGGCACGTCAAGTATGTTTTTAATATGACTTTTGACTTTCTTCCTTTCTCATGCTGTCCTTTGATCATGGGGTCAACAGTCACCCCAAGTTCTAATTTTCTCCTATTCTGTCCTTTGAGGGCTGTAATGAAGTCAGCAGCCATCCCAAGTTCCAGTTTCTCCATTTGTGTTCTTTGAGGGCTGTAATGGGGTCAGCAGTCACCCCAAGTTCCAGTTTCTCCATTTGTGTTCTTTGAGGGCTGTAATGGGGTCAGCAGTCACCCCAAGTTCCAGTTTCTCCTTTTGTGTTCTTTGAGGGCTGTAATGGGGTCAGCAGTCACCCCAAGTTCCAGTTTTCTCCTTTTGTGTGCTTTGAGGGCTGTAATGGGGTCAACAGTCACCCAAGTTCCAATGTTCTCTTTTTTTGTCCTTTGAGAACTGTATTAGAGTCACCAGTCATCCCGCATTGCAATTGTTTCCTATTGTATCACAAAGCTGTCTGACCAAATGCTCTTTGCATATACAGTTTTATGAAACATGTGCATGCTTTTAAATGTGCATGTTCCCTAGGCTAATTTACTAGTTCAAGGCTCATCACTTTAGAGCCATGCTCTAGCCCAGCAAGTCATGAGATTCTGAAAAAAATAAAGTCTGTGGGGCATTTATTACCATGCAAAATTACATTTACCTTGAAGTCCCCTCTCTCCTTTTTGGAGAGCATCAATTACATTTCTAGAATCACCTGAAAGCCTCCTGTTTAATATGTCACTGAAGTCACCTTTGCATATCAGTACCAAACTGACATAGAGGATTTTGCACAATAATAATTAATTCAATCTTACTTGTCTCCTTTAGATCTCCCTTCAGTACCAGGGATCCAGCGGGAACTGGGGACACACCTGTGGTGGCACTCTGATCTCTGAAAACTGGGTCCTGACCGCCGCCCACTGCATCAGGTAACTTTCAGATGCTAAAAATAAAAGTAATAATCCCAAAAACTGAAATCAACCTTTTCCATTTTTTTAGTACATATGATTTTCTGTCACTGCTTCACTAGCAATAGAGAAGAGGAGAGCTACAATGTGTTAAAAAAACGCAAATTATTTAGAACTGCTATGCAATTTACCTCTTCGCTTCCTTGCATCCATGGCAGTTTGGGGACCTGTGCCCTGGCTGGCACACTGCACTTGTTTTATTTTAACAGCATGTCATGGAAAATACAGTTCAGAGCAACCTCAAATGCCAGCACATGCAGGTAATTAGTGAGAGTGTTCTGTTATGCTTATCATTGTCCATGTAACACTTCAGTCTAGGGAAACTGTGGAGTCCTATCAGGAAATAAAAGATTTTACGTTAGGGGAGGTCCTAGGTTGGAAGACACCAATGTACAGATTCACCTCCAAAGCACTCATTCAATTTCACTTGTGTTTTGTCCAGCTCTGCAAATACATACAGGGTTTATCTGGGCAAACACAGCCTGCAGACTGCAGATGAAGAAGGTTCTATTGCCATTTCCGCTGAGAAGATCATTGTCCATGAAAAATGGAGCTCTTTTCTCATCCTGTGAGTATGACATGACTTTCGGAATACACAATCTGTGATGGGCTGCATTTACGTTCTTCTCCCCTGTGCTCGCTCTGGTGTGTCTAGTTGTTGATGGTCCTGGTCTTTAGTCCCAGCTAGACTTGTGACCTCAACACTAACCATTCCTGTAATCCTAATACTATCCTAATACTAATCTATCAACTAACCCCGATCTGTGATGGGCTGCATTTACATTCTTCTCCCCTGTGCTCACTCTGCTGTGTCTAGGTGTTGATGGTCCTGGTCTTTAGTCCCAGCTAGACTTGTGACCTCAACAGTCAACACTAACCATTCCTGTAATCCTAATACCATCCTAATAGTAACATATCAAGAACCCTCAATCTGTGATGGGCTGCATTTATGTTCTTCTCACCTGTGCTCACTCTGCTGTGTCTAGGTGTTGATGGTCCTGGTCTTCAGTCCCAGCTAGACTTGTCTCCTCAACACCAATCATTCCTGTAATCCTAATACAATTCTAACACTAACCTAATAATAATCCTAATACTAACCTGTCAAGTAACTCCAATCTGTGATGGTCTGCATTTGCTTATTTCTCCCCTGTGCTCACACTGACGTGTCTAGGTGTTGATGGTCCTGGTCTTCAGCTCCAACTAGACTTGTGACCTCAACACTAACTATTCCTGTAATCCTAATACCATACTAATACTAATCAAGTAACCCCAATTTGTGATGGGCTGCATTTACATTCTTCTCCCCTGTGCTCAATCTCGTGTGTCTAGTTGTTTATGGTCCTGGTCTTCAGTCCCAGCTAGACTTGTGACCTCAACACTAACCATTCCTGTAATACTAACACCATCCTAATACTAACCTATCAAGTAACCCCAATTTGTGGTGGGCTGCATTTACGTTCTTCCCCCCTGTGCTCACTATTGTGTGTCTAGTTGTTGATGGTCCTGGTCTTCAGTCCCAACTAGACTTGTGACCTCACTAACCATTCCTTTAATACTAATACTATCCTAACACTAACCTAATAATAATCCTAATACTAACTTATCAAGTAACCCCAATTTGTGGTGGGCTGCATTTACCTATTTCTCCCCTGTGCATACCATCAACATCAGATGCCCTACCACCAACCTTCCCAATAACATTAATGCTAACTACCTGTACCCACAAACTACCCTACCCTTTAAACTAGCCCTCTCTGTAATCCTAAAGCTGTCCCTCCCTGTAACCCTAACAGTAACCCTCCCTGTAATTTCAATACTAACACTCCCTGTATCCTTAACACTAATGCTCCCTGTAAATCTAACCCTTCAAGTAACTTTCACACAAATGCTCCTGGTAACCCTAACACTAAGCTTTCCTGTATCTCTAATTACCCTCCCTATAATTCCAACATTAATACTCCCTGTATCCCTAACCCTCCTTGTTATCCTCATACAAACCCTCCCTGTAACCTTAACACCAACCCAACTGTAACCATAACACTAACCCTCCCTGTAACCCTCACACAAATGCTACTGGTACCCTGCCTCCCTATAATTCTAACACTAATGCTCCCCGTATCCCTAACACTAACCCTCCCTGTAAGTATAATCCTAACCCTCATACAAACACTCCCTGTAATCCTAACACCAACCCTCCATGTAACCCTCATATAAACCTTCCCTGTAATCCTAACACCAACCCACCCCGTAACCATAGCATTAACCCTCCCTGTAAATCTAACCCTAACCCTCCATGTAACCCTTGCACCAACCTTCCTTGGAACTCTAACACCAACCCTCTCTTTAACCCTAACACTAGCTCCTCTAAGTAACTGTAATGCTAATCCTTTCTTTAACCCTAACACTAAATCCTCTGTATTTCTAACATTAACCCTCCCTGCTACAATAACACTAAATTCTTCCTGTAATCCTAACACTAAATCCTCTGTGTAACCCTAACACTAAATCCTCTGTGTAACACTAAACCTCTCTGTAACCCTAACAATAAATCCTAAATGTAACCCTAACACTAACCCTCTGTATAATACTCTTCCTAACTCTCAATCTGGTTAGCTCTGGTTTGCAAACTTAATTCTTCCAAGCTGTGTTCCTTCATTCTGAACATTACTGCAAAGCAAAAATATCACTTGAGAAGTGCTGCTGACTGATTACTTAAATTTCCAGTACTACATGAAGACACAGCGTAAGCTTTTATTGGGTCCAATTTACTCGTTTAAACCCACAATACCCATGTGATTGATGTATGTGTGTTCTTTCAGCAATGACATCGCTCTGATCAAGCTGTCCCAACCCGCACCACTCAGTGACAACATTCAGCCCGCCTGCCTGCCCCCTAGCGGCGTCCTCTTGGCCAATAATTCAAACAGCTTTGTGACTGGATGGGGTCGTCTGTACAGTAAGTGATGTCTTCACCTTAAAGTAGGAATTCAAATTTATAGCACTGGTTCTGGTATTTAAAGTGAACCCGTCAGCCATTAAAAGTCCTTCCTAAGGAAGGCAGCTACTTTTTTTTTCAAGCATATCCAAAAGGCACAATCTATCTTTTATTTTTGAATGGGGTGTGGAAGAGTTAGAACCTCTGTCGGGTTTTTGTTATTGCTGTGTCCCCTCTGGGGAGATTCACCCCCTCTGTATATCTTGGTATCCTTGTCTCTGGTACAGAAAGTGATAGGAAATCCAAAATTTTACAGTTATCACTGGAGCAAAAATTGAGAGGAAATCTTCCAATGAGGACACCTCTTCCAGTGACAACTATCTAATAGAGGATTTATCTTCACTTTAGAGAGAGTTCCTCTCACTTCCTGTTGTGGCTGCAGAACAGGAAATGAGGGTAAGTTGCTCCAAAGGAACACTGACAGGAAATGCCTCCTATTATAAAATAAAAATAAATAGTTTAGATTTTAGAGCTTTTTCTACCTAAAATATCTTGTCTCTATGGCACTTTGAACCAATGGCTCAACTTCCCCAACTTCATATGACCCACCCTTAACCCAAGACCATTCCCTGTGCAGTAAGGCCCACCATTTCTTAACTTCTTCCTTCCCTCCCTCCTTTTTTTTTCTTTCTTTACTCTATTTCCTTCTATTCTCTCCTTCCTTTCTTCTTTACTTTCTTACTTCCTTCTTTCCATTTTGTTTCTATTCTTTTCCTTTTTCCCTTCATTTCCTTTTTTTTCTTTTCTTTAATTTTATTTATATTCATTATTTCTTCCTTCAATTTCCTTTGTTCCCTCCTTCCATTTCTATTATATTCTTTCCTTCCTTCTCTATCCTTTCTATTCTTTCCTTCCTTTTGTTTTCCTTACTTCTGCTTTTCTTCCATTCTTTTATTTCCTTTCAATTCTTTCCTTCCTTCCGGTTTTCCATTTCTCTTCTCTCCTCTTCCTTCCTTTCTATTTTTTTTCTTCCTTCCCTCCATTTCCTTTCTTTCCTTTCCTTCCTTTCTTACATTTCCTTTATATTCTTTTGTTCTTTCCCTCCATTTCATTTTTATTCTTCCCCTCCCTTCCCTTCCTAGCCCTTCCCTTATCTTCCCTTTTATTCTTTTCTTTCTTCCCTCAATTTCCTTTTTCTTTATTCCTTCCTTTCTTCCATTTCCTTTCTTTTCCTTATTTATTCCTTCCATTTCCTTTCCTTCCGTTCTTCCCTCCTTCCGTTTCTCTTCTATTCTTTCCTTCCTTTCATTTCACTTTTATTCTTTCCTTCTTTCTGTTTTCCTTCCTTTCTTTTATTTCATTTCTAATCTTTTCTTCCTTCCCTTCATTTCCTTTCTATTCTTTCCTTCCTTCCTGTTTCCTTTTCTCTCCTCCTCCTTCCTTCCTTTTTCTATCTATTTTTTTCTTCCTTGTCTCCATTTCCTTTCTTTTCTTTCCCTCCTTTCAGTATTACCAGTACTACCCTCCATTTCATTTGTATCTCTTCTCTTCTAGACATGTGCAATTCGTTTTGTTCCGAATTTGTTTTTTTAACTAATTTCGACAAATTAATTAATTCGGAAATATACTCGAATTAACGAAAACCCGTTTAACAAACTTTTCCGAATATTTGAAAATTCGAAAAAAATTTGTAAATTTATAAATTCGAAAAAATGTATAAATTCTGAAATTTGTAAATTAATATTAACTAACAAATAATAACTAAACTATTACTAACTATTAAATTATAGGTATTGGAATTTCCTGTCAAATTTGGCTGTTACGAATTATCCGAAATAACAAATGCCGCATCTAAGCAAATGGAATGGAACAAATTAATAATGAATAATAATAATAATAACATTTTTATTATTATTATTGTTATGTATTATAATTTCTAATAATATTTAAGCTATTATTAGTTAGTTATTATTTCAGATTTTCACATTTTTATGATTTTCTAACTTGGAATTTACGAATTTTTTCAAATTTACGCATTTACAAATTGCGATCATAACGAATGAACCAAAAAATGAAAAAACAAAACAAAAAGAGAAACGAATGAAACGAAAACGATTATATTCTTTTCTTCTTTCCCTCCATTTCATGTTTTTTTCTATTCTCTCCTTTTCCTTTTCCCTTCTATTCTTCACTTCCTCATTTTCTTCTATTTCCCTTACCTTCTTTTTCTTCTTTCCCTCCATTTCTTTTCTGTTCTTTCTATCCTTTCATACATGTTTTTCCATTTCTTTTGCTTTCATTCTTCTTCTTCCCCTTCCAACTCTTCCCTACTTTAAGAAAAAATTTGGATGCAGTAAGGCTTTAAATATCACCCTCTACAGAGACGGCTTTGCCGGCCTTACACCCCCCCTATAGTCAGTCAGGATAGGTTGAATTTTGGTTGATCCTACAGTTAATCGGTAGCGGTCTCCCCCACTCTCGATGGTCACTTATCATTGTGTGCTTTGTTTTTCAGCTGGTGGACCCATCGCTGATAACCTACAACAGGCTCTCCTCCCAGTGGTGGATTACCCTACCTGCTCCAGGTCTGACTGGTGGGGCTGGCAGGTCAGGGACACCATGGTCTGCGCTGGCGGTGACGGCATTGTCTCCGCATGCAACGTAAGTCGCGGTTCTCCTTAGTACATTTCCATTGGATAGCTTATCAGCCTATCTGAACTCCGATCCAGCAGAGATCACATGATCAACTGCCTAAGCTTTATTGATTGCATGAGCAACACTGGAGCGAAACCAAAGCAGCATTTTCTCCAGCCAAAACACTATTTTAGCCTTTTTCTTGTGTTTTGATAAACCTTACAAGATATATTTTTTGAGTATAGTTTTATAGATTCCGTATCTTTATATAGCTCATTATCAGGGAGGTGTAAAGATTTCATTGTACTCCGCAGGGTGATTCCGGTGGTCCCCTGAACGTTAAGTCCGGCGATGGATCCTGGCAAGTGCACGGCATTGTCAGCTTCGGCTCCGGCGTCAGCTGCAACTACGAGAAGAAGCCAACCGTCTTCACCAGAGTCTCCGCCTACATTGACTGGATCAATAGTGTAAGTCCGACTGGCGGCAACAGTCAGCTCCTTGCACAAATGATTGCCTATCTGTGCCGCTGCTTCCTCTTCTGCTTGTGTAAAAAAAAAAAGGGGAAAGGTTGTGTTATTCAGTGCAAATTTGTGTCTTTTGTAGCTTACTGGAGTAAAAATAAAAATACAATAAGGTCTTGTCCTCTAATAAGGGGTCATACTCACCACAAAATGATTGTGCAGTGAGAGGGAAGCCATGCTTCACCATTCTGATTGGATGTCTAGAGAAACATAAACATGGCTAAGTTGTAGAGATGTGGACTGCCAAAAAAAAAAAAGTTTGTTTTCGTTTTATTTGTTTAAAGTTTTTTTTTTTTTTCATTTTTCGGGTCATTCGTTATGATCGAAATTCGTTATTTGGAACAAATTCGTAAATTCTTAAATTAAAAAATTTGGAGACTTGAAAATCCAAAAATTCGACAATCTGAAAATAAGAACGAATATACGAAATAAGAACGAAAGTCTCAAAAAATAACAATGAAAATGTGAAAATCTGAAATAATAACTATATAAAAGGGGATAACTATATAAGGGGGGGGGGGAACGAGCGAGCGAAAAGAAAAAGATGTAATAAAAAAATAAATAAAACAGAAAAAGATATATATAGATATCTATATCTCTCTATATATTCTCTCTCTCTCTCTCTCTTATATATATATATATATATATCTATCTATCTATATATATATATCTATCTATCTATATATATATAGATAGATAGATATATATATATATATACAGAGAGAGAGCGATATCTATATAGATAGAGATATATATATATCTCTATATATCTCTATCTCTCTCTCTCTCTCTCTCTCTCTCTCTCTCTCTATATATATATATATATCTATATATATATATATAGATATATATATAGATAGATAGATAGATATAGATCTATCTATCTATCTATCTATCTATCTATCTATCTATCTATCTATCTATCTATCTATCTATCTATCTATCTATCTATCTATCTATAGAGAGAGATAGATAGAATAGATAGATATATAAATATATATATAAATGTATATATATATATATATATATATATATATATATATATATATGTATAGATATATATATATATGTATAGATATATCTATAGATAGATAGACAGATAGATAGATAGATATCTCTATATATAGAGATATCTATATAGATATATCTATCTATATATATTTTTTTTCCGTACTGTCACCAGTCAGTGTCCCTGATCATCACCATACCAGTTATATGATGACACTGTACTTTACTGGTGACAGTATGTAAAAAAAAAAAAAAAAAAAGTGAAATTTTTTTTTCATCAATTCCTTAATATTCCAAAAAATGATGACAAAAAATTACTTCAAAAAACCCGCCATGCCTCTTGCTAAATACCTTGGACTGTCTACTTTCCAAAAAGGGGTCATTGGGGGGGGGGGGGGGGTATTTGTACTGTCCTGGCATTTTTGGGCCTCAAGAAATGAGATTTCTGAGGCCCATCAGTACATCAGGATTGATACATTTTCAGATATATACAGTGCCTCACAAAAGTATTCACCCCCCCCCCCTTGGCATTTTTCGTGTTTTGTTGCCTCACAACCTGGAATTAACATGGATTGTTTGAGGATTTGCATCATTTAACCACTTGACGACCGCCTCACGCCGATGTACGTCGGCAAAGTGGCACGGACAGGCAAAATCACGTACATGTACGTGATTTGCCTTCCGCGGGTGGGGGGTCCGATCGGACCCCCCCCCGGTGCCCGAGGCGGTCGTCTTTTGTCCAGCGGCGATCCGTGATGAGGGGGAGACCATCCGTTCGTGGCCCCCCCCTCGCGATCGCCGCCGGCCAATGAGAACACTCCTTTGCTGCTGTATGCTAAACAGCAGCAAAGGAAGTGATGTCATCTCCCCTCGGGTCGGTATTTTCCGTTCCGGCCCGAGGAGAGAAGACATCTATGTGAGTGCACAACACACACACACACAGTAGAACATGCCAGGCACACAAAACACCCCGATCCCCCCCCCCGATCGCCCCCCGATCCCCCCCCAATCACCCCCCCCCCCCCCCCGTCACAAACTGACACCAGCAGTTTTTTTTTTTTTTTTTTTTTTCTGATTACTGCATGGTGTCAGTTTGTGACAGTTACAGTGTTGGGACAGTGAGTATTACCCCCCTTTAGGTCTAGGGTACCCCCCTAACCCCCCCTAATAAAGTTTTAACCCCTTGATCACCCCCTGTCACCAGTGTCACTAAGCGATCATTTTTCTGATCGCTGTATTAGTGTCGCTGGTGACGCTAGTTAGTGAGGTAAATATTTAGGTTCGCCGTCAGCGTTTTATAGCGACAGGGACCCCCATATACTACCTAATAAATGTTTTAACCCCTTGATTGCCCCCTAGTTAACCCTTTCACCACTGATCACCGTATAACCGTTACGGATGACGCTGGTTAGTTCGTTTATTTTTTTTAGTGTCAGGGCACCCGCCGTTTATTACCGAATAAAGGTTTAGCCCCCCGATCGCCCGGCGGTGATATGCGTCGCCCCAGGCAGCGTCAGATTAGCGCCAGTACCGCTAACACCCACGCACGCAGCATACGCCTCCCTTAGTGGTATAGTATCTGTACAGATCAATATCTGATCCGATCAGATCTATACTAGCGTCCCCAGCAGTTTAGGGTTCCCAAAAACGCAGTGTTAGCGGGATCAGCCCAGATACCTGCTAGCACCTGCGTTTTGTGCCTCCGCCCAGCCCACCCAAGTGCAGTATCGATCGATCACTGTCACTTACAAAACACTAAACGCATAACTGCAGCGTTCGCAGAGTCAGGCCTGATCCCTGCGATCGCTAACAGTTTTTTTGGTAGCATTTTGGTGAACTGGCAAGCACCAGCCCCAGGCGTCAGGTTAGCGCCAGTACCGCTAACACCCACGCACGCACCGTACAGCTCCCTTAGTGGTATAGTATCTGAACGGATCAATATCTGATCCGATCAGATCTATACTAGCGTCCCCAGCAGTTTAGGGTTCCCAAAAACGCAGTGTTAGCGGAATCAGCCCAGATACCTGCTAGCACCTGCGTTTTGCCCCTCCGCCCGGCCCAGCCCAGCCCACCCAAGTGCAGTATCGATCGATCACTGACACTTACAAAACACTAAACGCATAACTGCAGCGTTCGCAGAGTCAGGCCTGATCCCTGCGATCGCTAACAGTTTTTTTTGTAGCGTTTTGGTGAACTGGCAAGCACCAGCCCCAGGCAGCGTCAGATTAGCGCCAGTACCGCTAACACCCACGCACGCACCGTACACCTCCCTTAGTGGTATAGTATCTGATCGCATCAATATCTGATCCGATCAGATCTATACTAGCGTCACCAGCAGTTTAGGGTTCCCAAAAACGCAGTGTTAGCGGGATCAGCCCAGATACCTGCTAGCACCTGCGTTTTGCCCCTCCGCCCGGCCCGGCACAGCCCACCCAAGTGCAGTATCGATCGATCACTGACACTTACAAAACACTAAACGCATAACTGCAGCGTTCGCAGAGTCAGGCCTGATCCCTGCGATCGCTAACGTTTTTTGGTAGCGTTTTGGTGAACTGGCAAGCGCCAGCGGCCTAGTACACCCCGGTCGTAGTCAATCCAGCACTGCAGTAACACTTGGTGACGTGGCGAGTCCCATAAGTGCAGTTCAAGCTGGTGAGGTGGCAAGCACAAGTAGTGTCCCGCTGCCACCAAGAAGACAAACACAGGCCCGTCGTGCCCATAGTGCCCTTCCTGCTGCATTCGCCAATCCTAATTGGGAACCCACCACTTCTGCAGCGCCCGTACTTCCCCCATTCACATCCCCAACCAAATGCAGTCGGCTGCATGAGAGGCATTTTTATGTCCTCCCGAGTACCCCTACCCAACGAACCCCCAAAAAAGATGTCATGTCTGCAGCAAGCGCGGATATAGGCGTGACACCCGCTATTATTGTCCCTCCTGTCCTGACAATCCTGGTCTTGCATTGGTGAATGTTTTGAACGCTACCATTCACTAGTTGAGTATTAGCGTAGGGTACAGCATTGCACAGACTAGGCACACTTTCACAGGGTCTCCCAAGATGCCATCGCATTTTGAGAGACCCGAACCTGGAACCGGTTACAGTTATAAAAGTTAGTTACAAAAAAAGTGTAAAAAAAAAAAAAAAAATATGAAATAAAAAAAAATAGTTGTTGTTTTATTGTTCTCTCTCTCTCTATTCTCTCTCTCTATTGTTCTGCTCTTTTTTACTGTATTCTATTCTGCAATGTTTTATTGTTATTGTTATTGTTATTATGTTTTATCATGTTTGTTTTTCAGGTGTGTAATTATTTACACTTTACTGTGCTTTATTGTTAACCATTGTTAACCATTTTTTTGTCTTCAGGTACGCCATTCACGACTTTGAGTGGTTATACCAGAATGATGCCTGCAGGTTTAGGTATCATCTTGGTATCATTCTTTTCAGCCAGCGGTCGGCTTTCATGTAAAAGCAATCCTAGCGGCTAATTAGCCTCTAGACTGCTTTTACAAGCCGTGGGAGGGAATGCCCCCCCCCCCCACCGTCTTCCGTGTTTTTCTCTGGCTCTCCTGTCTCAACAGGGAACCTGAGAATGCAGCCGGTGATTCAGCCAGCTGACCATAGAGCTGATCAGAGACCAGAGTGGCTCCAAACATCTCTATGGCCTAAGAAACCGGAAGCTACGAGTATTTCATGACTTAGATTTCGCCGGATGTAAATAGCGCCATTGGGAAATTGGGGAAGCATTTTATCACACCGATCTTGGTGTGGTCAGATGCTTTGAGGGCAGAGGAGAGATCTAGGGTCTAATAGACCACAATTTTTTCAAAAAAGAGTACCTGTCACTACCTATTGCTATCATAGGGGATATTTACATTCTCCGAGATAACAATAAAAATGATTAAAAAAAAAAATATGAAAGGAACAGTTTAAAAGTAAGATTAAAAAAGCAAAAAAATAATAAAGAAAAAAAAAAAAAAAAAAAAAACACCCCTGTCGCCCCCTGCTCTCGCGCTAAGGCGAACGCAAGCGGCGGTCTGTCGTCAAACATAAACAGCAATTGCACCATGCATGTGAGGTATCACCGCGAAGGCCAGATCGAGTGCAGTAATTTTTCCAGTAGACCTCCTCTGTAAATCTAAAGTGGTAACCTGTAAAGGCTTTTGAAGGCTTTTAAACATGTATTTATTTTGTTGCCACTGCACTATTTGCTGAGAGGTATAGTGAGTATTTTGCAGACCTCACTTTTTGTCACAAAGTTTTGAAAATTGAAAAAAGAAAAAAAAAAAATGTTTTTTCTTGTCTTTCTTCATTTTCAAAAACAAATGAGAGCTGCAAAATACTCACCATGCCTTTCAGCAAATAGCTTGGGGTGTCTACTTTCCAAAATGGGGTCATTTGGGGGGGTTTTGTGCCACCTGGGCATTCCATGGCCTCCGAAACTGTGATAGGCAGTAAAGAGTGAAATCAAAAATTTTCACCCTTAGAAATCCTGAAGGCAGTGATTGGTTTTCGGGGTCCAGTACGCGGCTAGGCTCCCAAAAAGTCCCACACATGTGGTATCCCCATACTCAGGAGAAGCAGCTAAATGTATTTTGGGGTGCAATTCCACATATGCCCATGGCCTGTGTGAGCAATATATCATTTAGTGACAACTTTATGAAAAAAAAAAAAAAAAAAAAAGTGTCACTTTCCCGCAACTTGTGTCAAAATATAAAATATTCCATGGACTCAATATGCCTCTCAGCAAATAGCTTGGGGTGTCTACTTTCCAAAATGGGGTCATTTTGGGGGGTTTTGTGCCACCTGGGCATTCCATGGCCTCCGAAACTGTGATAGGCAGTGAAGAGTGAAAGCAAAAATTTACACCCTTAGAAATCCTGAAGGCGGTGATTGGTTTTCGGGGCCCCGTACGCGGCTAGGCTCCCAAAAAGTCCCACACATGTGGTATCCCCATACTCAGGAGAAGCAGCTAAATGTATTTTGGGGTGCAATTCCACATAGGCCCATGGCCTGTGTGAGCAATATATCATTTAGTGACGACTTTTTGTAAATATTTTTTTTTTTTTTTTTTTTTGTCATTTTTCAATCACTTGGGACAAAAAAAATAAATATTCAATGGGTTCAACATGCCTCTCAGCAATTTCCTTGGGGTGTCTACTTTCCAAAATGGGGTCATTTGGGGGGGTTTTGTACTGCCCTGCCATTTTAGCACCTCAAGAAATGACATAGGCAGTCATAAACTAAAAGCTGTGTAAATTCCAGAAAATGTACCCTAGTTTGTAGACGCTATAACTTTTGCGCAAACCAATAAATATACGCTTATTGACATTTTTTTTACCAAAGACATGTGGCCGAATAAATTTTGGCCTAAATGTATGACTAAAATTGAGTTTATTGGATTTTTTTTATAACAAAAAGTAGAAAATATCATTTTTTTTCAAAATTTTCGGTCTTTTTCCGTTTATAGCGCAAAAAATAAAAACCGCAGAGGTGATCAAATACCATCAAAAGAAAGCTCTATTTGTGGGAAGAAAAGGACGCAAATTTCGTTTGGGTACAGCATTGCATGACCGCGCAATTAGCAGTTAAAGCGACGCAGTGCCAAATTGGAAAAAGACCTCTGGTCCTTAGGCAGCATAATGGTCCGGGGCTCAAGTGGTTAATATACAGAACATGACCGCAACTTTGAAGATGTTTTTTTTTTTTTTTTTTATTGTGAAGAAAAAAAGATTTATCCATTCGTTATTTTGGATAATTCGTAACTTGGGATAAATTCGTAGTTGTTACGGTCACTAACAGCCAAATTTGAATAGAAATTCCAAGATCTATAACTTAATAGTTAGTATTGGTTGAGTTGGGGGGGGCGATATTGTGGATGACCTTGTATGTGGTGGTTAGTATTTTGAATTTTATATGGCGGGGTAGGGGAAGCAAGTGAAGGGAATGGCAGAGAGGAGCAGCAGTCGTGGATTGGTTAGTAATATATTATGTAATATAATATTTAAAAAAATATGTGATATATTATATTAGTAATATAAAAGGTTTCTGACGTTTTCCCTTTTCTTGCAGAAAATCGCCAGCAACTAAAAGACCTCTCCCATGACGGGACCGCAGCATTCTCCATCCGCTCTTTTATTATGTACAGGTGTCTTGGAATTTATGATCCAATAAAGATTTGTGAGCAAAACGGACCCACCTTGTTTCTGAATCATTTTCTCAGCTGATTTTGCTTCCATTGGGTCGGTTGCATTGCGGGCTGAGTTAAAACAGTCCTGTGCTTTGAGGGTGCAGCAATCCAAAGCAGCCAATCAGATCGCATTTCACTGAGTTCAGATCATAAAAAGATAATTTCTGATTGGCTGCTGTGGTTACTGGTACGTTGTGGCGCACATGCGCACTGGAATGCCCCCTGCATGGTCCTTGCTTTGTGCACTGGTGGGTAGTCATGTTGGAACAGGAAGGGGCCATCCCCAAACTGTTCCCACAAAGTTGGGAGCACAAAATTGCCCAAAATGTCTTGGTATGCTGACGCCTTAAGAGTTCCCTTCACTGGAACTAAGGGGCCAAGCCCAACCCCTGAAAAACAACCCCCCCCCCATAATCCCCCCCTCCACCAAATGGTTTGGTCCAGTGCACAAAGCAAGGTCCATAAAGACATGGAAGAGCGAGTTTGGGGGTGGAGGAACTTGACTGGCCTTCACAGAGTCCTGAACTCAACCCCTCAGAACACCTTTGGGATGAATTAGAGCGGAGACTGCGAGCCAGGCCTTCCCATCCAACATCAGCGCCTGACCTCACAAATGCTCTTCTGGAAGAATGGTCAAACATTCCCATAGACACCCTCCTAAACCTTGTGGACGGCCTTCCCAGAAGAGTTGAAGCTGTTATAGCTGCAAAGGGTGGGCCAACCCAATATTCAACCCTACGGACTAAGACTGGGATGCCATTAAAGTTCATGTGTGTGTGTAAAGGCAGGCGTCCCGATACTTTTGGTAATATAGTGTACATTGGATTGGGGTGTATTTACGTTGATCGAATTGTGAGGAAATTAGACAAATGATTGCCTATATAGAGAAGTGAGAATTAGAAAATTGTGGGGGTTTTTTTGTATACATGGGCCTCTTAGTATTGCTGCACACTGCTAGCAGGCATGTACTGGCCATTGGGACTACAGGGAGTTTCCCGGTGGGACGATGGCTCAGTGGGCCGATTTCAGTGACAGTGGACCGCTGCCTCCCTCCGGTCCTCTGTCCCCCCCCCCCCCCGCAGTGCTCACCTCCTCTCCCTGGCTAGTTATGCAGCGTGCCTGAATACAGACATGATGCTCAGGAGTCAACACTGAGAAGCTCATCATATGATCTGGAAGGAGGGCGGCCTCACTTTCCTGCCTAATCTTGTCCCATTGGGGGGGGGGGGCGCGAAACTGATTCTTTGCCCCAGGTGAAATAATGTCTAGCTTCCCCACTGGTACTGCCTATAAGAGAAATAATGTAGAACGGCTAATGGCTAGTGGGGGGGGGGGCTTGGGTGGCAAGCCGGCATGGGAGAGACCTGTCAAAGTGGGCCAGTCTGGATGAAGTCCAGGGCCAAATTTTTGTCCCAGTCCAGCCCTGACTGCTAGTAAGCATTCCTGTCAAAATTGAGAAAAAAAAAACTTTAACCAACTTTTTTAAGTCTGCCCTATAATAGTTTTACTGCTACACGGCAGCACCCGTGCATCAGATCACGTATATAGACACGATCCGACACTTCCAGGTAAGAGGTGCACATGCACGCTGCCTGTGGTTCGCTTCCTCTGTGATCACACACAGCTGAGTTGATCAGTGGCTGCCGAGTATTCGATGTCCTCCGGCGCCTGCCGATCGTCAGCAGAGACACAGAACTGAGATCTGTCTGGACTGAGCCGCAGCGTTGCTGGCTTTGGCTATTCCTCCACCTCCTGAGTCCACTCCCGGCCACTGGTTGCTAGAGCCACCTCACATCTAGCAACAAGTGACGTCAGAGCCGGCATTGATAGTTCTCCCCCCTCCTTCCTCTCTCGCACAGAATGATGAGAGAGGAGACACAGCCGATCTGCTCCTTCTCCCCTCTCCTGTGTGTGCTTCGAGGGAAGTCAAGTGTGAAGCTTACCTGCTCACACTTCCCATGGTACACACACACACAGGAGAGGGGAGAAGGAGCAGATCGGCTGTGTCTCCTCTCTCATCATTCTGTGCGAGAGAGGAAGGAGGGGGGAGAGAGCTATCAGTGCCGGCTCAGGGGATCTGAGCTGTTGGGAACACTGATACAGGGGCGGCACCAGGTGGGTGCTTTAGCTCCCCCATAATTTCACATATAGCACCCCCATCAGCAGCTGCCTTGGGAAGATATTTACTGTAGCCTGGGTGTGCTGCTACCAGTGACACTCCCCGCCCCTCAGCCTACCCCTGTGTGTATGGAGATCGCAAACAGCATGTTAGTTGCAGGGCTAGAGGATCTCATTTCTGTGCCCCGTGCAGCATAAGGAGGGAGGGATCCTGGAAGCACCTGCTCAGTATTATCCAATCATGCTGTGCCTGTGCTACAACCCCTCCCACTTCCCCTGCCGCCGTGTTTTGATTTCAGGCAGCTCTAGATGAAAAAGAATATATATATTGCGTTTTATAGTTGGCCCCCCTACTTTTGTCCCTGTCCCACCATGTGCCCCCCCTAAATATGAAAGCTGGAGACGCCACTGCCTGGAGGTCCTAGTAGATTATAGGCTCTACAAGACTCTGGTCCGGCCGCACCTGGAGTATGCTGTCCAGTTCTGGGCACCAGTCCTCAGGAAGGATGTACTTGGAAATGGAGTGAGTACAAAGAAGGGCAACAAAGCTAATAAAGGGTCTGGAGGATCTTAGTTATGAGGAAAGGTTGCGAGCACTAAACTTATTCTCTCTGGAGAAGAGACTCTTGAGAGGGGATATGATTTCAATATACAAATACCGTACTGGTGACTAGGGATGAGCCGAACACCCCCCTGTTCGGTTCGCACCAGAACATGCGTACAGGAAAAAAGTTTGTTTGAACACGCGAACACCGTTAAAGTCTATGGGACACGAACATGAATAATCAAAAGTGCTAATTTTAAAGGCTTATATGCAAGCTATTGTCATAAAAAGTGTTTGGGGACCTGGGTCCTGCCCCAGGGGACATGGAGCAATGCAAAAAAAAGTTTTAAAAATGGCCGTTTTTTCAGGAGCAGTGATTTTAATAATGCTTAAAGTCAAACAATAAAAGTGTAATATCCCTTTAAATTTCGTAACGGGGGGTGTCTATAGTATGCCTGTAAAGGGGTACATGTTTCCCGTGTTTAGAACAGTCTGACAGCAAAATGACATTTCAAAGGAAAAAAAGTCATTTAAAGCTACTCGCGGCTATTGCATTACCGGTCCGACAATACACATAAAAGTTAATTGATAAAAACGGCATGGGAATTCCCCACAGGGAAACCCCGAACCAAAATTAAAAAAAAAAAAAATGATGTGGGGGTCCCCCTAAATTCCATACCAGACCCTTCAGGTCTGGTATCGATTTTAAGGGGAACCCCGCGCCAAAATTAAAAAAAAAAAACGGCGTGGGGTTCCCCCAAAAATCCATACCAGACCCTTATCCGAGCACGCAACCTGGCAGGCCGCAGGAAAAGAGGGGGGGACAAGAGAGCGCCCCCCCTCCTGAACCGTACCAGGCCACATGCCCTCAACATTGGGAGGGTGCTTTGGGGTAGCCCCCCAAAACACCTTGTCCCCATGTTGATGAGGACAAGGGCCTCATCCCCACAACCCTGGCCGGGGTCTGCGGGCGGGGGGCTTATCGGAATCTGGAAGACCCTTTAACAAGGGGACCCCCAGATCCTGGCCCCCCCGTGTTAAATGGTAAGGGTACCCCTACCATTTCACTAAAAAACTGTCAAAATTGTTAAAAATGACAAGAGACAGTTTTTGACAATTCCTTTATTTAAATGCTTCTTCTTTCTTCTATCTTCCTTCATCTTCTTCTGGTTCTTCTGGTTCTTCCTCCGGTGTTCTCGTCCAGCATCTCTTCTCCTCGGGCCGCTCCGATTCCATGATGGCATGGAGGGAGACTCCCGCTCTTCTCTTCATCTTTTTCTCTTCTTCATCTTCTTCTCTTCATCCATGTTGGCATGGTGGGAGGCTCCCGCTGTGTGACGCGTCTCCTCTTCTGATGGTTCTTAAATAACCCGGTGACCCCGCCCCCCTCTGAGGCACGGTGACTTGACGGGATTTCCCTGTGACGTCACAGGGAATGCCACAGGGAAGTCCCGTCATGTCCCGTGCGTCAGAGGGGGGCGGGGTCACCGGGTGGCCCCGCCCCCGTTATTTAAGAACCATCAGAAGAGGAGACGCGTCACACAGCGGGAGCCTCCCACCATGCCATCATGGATGCGGAGCGGCCCTTAGAAGAAGATGAAGAAGAGAAGAAGATGAAGAGAAGAGCGGGAGCCTCCCCCCATGCCATGGGTGCGGATCGGCCCGAGGAGAAGAAGATAGAACACGCCGCGGAGGGGATTCGGGACGAGAACACCGGAGGAAGAACCAGAAGAGCCAGAAGAACCAGAAGAAGAAGTAGAAGAAGATGAAGGAAGATAGAAGAAAGAAGAAGCATTTAAATAAAGGAATTGTCAAAAACTGTCTCTTGTCATTTTTAACATTTTTGACAGTTTTTTAGTGAAATGGTAGGGGTACTTTTGTAACCCCTTACCATTTCACACGGTGGGGTGGGATCTGGGGGTCCCCTTGTTAAAAGGGGCTTCCAGATTCCGATAAGCCCCCCGCCAACAGACCCCCACAACCACCGGCCAGGGTTGTGGGGATGGGGCCCTTGTCCTCATCAACATGGGGACAAGGTGTTTTGGGGGGCTACCCCAAAGCACCCTCCCAATGTTGAGGGCATGTGGCCTGGTACGGTTCAGGAGGAGGGGCGCTCTCTCGTCCCCCCCTCTTTTCCTGCGGCCTGCCAGGTTGCGTGCTCGGATAAGGTTCTGGTATGGATTTTTGGGGGGACCCCACGCCGTTTTTTTTTTAAATTTTGGCGCTGGGCTCCCCTTAAAATCCATACCAGACCTGAACGGTCTGGTATGGAATTTAGGGGGACCCCCACGTCATTTTTTTAAAAATTTTGGTTCGGGGTTCCATGTGGGGAATTCCCATGCCATTTTTATCAATGAACTTTTATGTGTATTGTCGGACTGGCAATTCATTAATAGCCGCGAGTAGTTTTAAATGACTTTTTTTCCTTTGAAATGTCATTTTACTGCCAGACTGTTCTAAACACGGGAAACATGCGCCCCTTTACAGGCATACTATAGACACCCCCCAGGTACGAAATTTAAAGGGATATTACACTTTTATTGTTTGACTTTAAGCATTATTAAAATCACTGCTCCTGAAAAAACGGCCGTTTTTAAAACTTTTTTTTGCATTGATCCATGTCCCCTGGGGCAAGACCCAGGTCCCCAAATACTTTTTATGACAATAACTTGCATATAAGCCTTTAAAATTAGCACTTTTGATTTCTCCCATAGACTTTTAAAGGGTGTTCCGCGGCATTCGAATTTGCAGCGAACACCCCGAATTGTTCGCTGTTCGGCGAACTTGCGAACAGCCGACTCGAAGCTCATCCCTACTGGTGACCCCACAATAGGGACAAAACTATTCCGCGGAAGGGAGTTTAACAAGACACACGGCCACTCATTAAAATTAGAAGAAAAGAGGTTTAACCTTAAACTACATAGAAGGTTCTTTACTGTAAGAGCAGCAAGGATGTGGAATTCCCTTCCACAGGCGGTGGTCTCAGCGGGGAGCATCGATAGCTTCAAGAAACTATTAGATAAGCACCTGAACGACCACAACATACAGGGATATACAATGTAATACTGACATATAATCACACACATAGGTTGGACTTGATGGGCTTTTTTCAACCTCACCTACTATGTAACTATGTAACATTTAGGTAGATTCCATCAAAGACGGCTACAGCGTGGGCTTCCAGTTCTGGGAGGACGTCCTCCCAGAACCCCCGCCTCCAGCGTCCCTCCTGGGGCGGGCATTCAGTGCGCTCTGTGACTGCTATGTCCCTTGGACACAGCTAATCACAGATAGCGATAAAGGGCCAATCACAGCGGCCCTTTATCATGTGATTAGCTGTGTCCAATCACAGCTGATCACTTGTGCACAGACTTGCCGGTTATCGGCAGTCCTCATCTCCTCCCCCGCTGTGTCTGTGTGAGGAAAGGAGAACTGTTAACCGGCAAGACTGTCAGTACATTGTTGGCACTGATCATCAGTGCAGGCTATCAGTGCCTCCTCATTCATGTAGCTTATCAGTGTCCATCAGTGCCTCCTCATTAGTGTAGCTTATCAGTGCCTCCTCATTCATGTAGCTTATCAGTGCCCATCAGTGCCTCCTCATTAGTGTAGCTTATCAGTGCCTCCTCATTCATGTAGCTTATCAGTGCTCATCAGTGCCTCTTCATCAGTGTAGCTTGCCAGTGCCTCCTCATTGGTGTAGCTTATCAGTGCCCATCAGTAGCTTATTAGTTCCTCCTCATTAGTGTAGCTTATCAGTGCCCATCAGTGCCTCATCATTAGTATAGCGTATCAGTGCTCATCAGTGCCTCTTCATCAGTGTAGCTTATTAGTGCCCATCAGTGCCTCTTCATCTGTGTAACTTATCAGTACCCATCAGTGCCTCCTCATTAATGTAGCTTATTAGTGCCCATCAGTGCCTCTTCATCAGTGTAGCTTATCAGTGCCCATCAATGCCTCCTCGTTAGTGTAGCTTATCAGTGCCCATCAGTGCCTCTTCATCGGTGTAGCTTATCAGTGCCCATCAGTGCCTCCTCCTCAGTGTAGCTTATCAGTGCCTCCTCGTTAGTGTAGCTTATCAGTGCCCATCAGTGCCTCCTCATTAGTATAGCATATCAGTGCTCATCAGTGCCTCTTCATCAGTGTAGCTTATCAGTGCCCATCAGTGCCTCCTCATTAGTGTAGCTTATCAGTGCCCATCAGTGCCTCCTCATTAGTGTAGCTTATCAGTGCCCATGAGTGCCTCTTCATCGGTGCAGCTTATCAGTGCCCATCAGTGCCTCCTCATTAGTGTAGCTTATCAGTGCCCATCAGTGCCTCCCCATTAATGTAGCTTATCAGTGCCCATCAGTGCCTCCTCATTAGTGTAGCTTATCAGTGCCCATCAGTACCTCCTCATCAGTTAAGAAGTAAAATTACTTAATTGCAAAATTTTATAACAGAATGTAAGAAAAAGTTTTTTTTTTTTTTTAATTGTAGACTTTTTTTGTTTGTTTATCAAAAAAAACAAAAAAACCCCAGAGGTGATTAAATACCACCAAAAGAAAGCTCTATCTGTCTCAATAAAATGATAAAGATAGGATTTTAGGTACAGTCTGGCACGACTGTGTAATCGTCATTGTGAGTGTGAGAGCGCTGAAAGCTGAATGCTGTCCTGGGCAGGAAGGGGGTGGAAGTGCCCTCCGGTATTGAAGGGGTTCATGTTGGGCCTTTCCACCCACCTGGACCTCAAGGCTGGATTCACAGTTTTGTGTTAAAGTAACGCATGCGAGTAAAATGCGTTCCTGCGCAGCAGTGCCATCCGTTTTTCTGAGCACCCCAGAGCGTTGTAGTGCGCTGCAGGACATGCCGGTGCGATGAGCCGAGATGTATTACAAAAGAGGGCCATGCGATTGTGAGAAGACGATTGTGAGAAGGCGATGGGAGAAGGCGATGGGAGAAGGCGATGGGAGAAGGCGATTGGGGGAAGGCGATTGGGAGAAGGCGATTTGGGAGAAGGCGATTTGGGAGAAGGCGATTGTGAGAAGGCGATTTGGGAGAAGGCGATTGGGGGAAGGCGATTGGGAGAAGGCGATTTGGGAGAAGGCGATTTGGGAGAAGGCGATTGTGAGAAGGCGATTGGGAGAAGGCGATTGTGAGAAGGCGATTGTGAGAAGGCGATTGGGAGAAGGCGATTGTGAGAAGGCGATTTGGGAGAAGGCGATTGGGGGAAGGCGATTGGGAGAAGACGATTGTGAGAAGGCGATTTGGGAGAAGGCGATTTGGGAGAAGGCGATTGTGAGAAGGCGATTGGGAGAAGGCGATTGGGAGAAGGCGATTGTGAGAAGGCGATTTGGGAGAAGGCGATTGGGAGAAGGCGATTTGGGAGAAGGCGATTGTGAGAAGGCGATTTGGGAGAAGGCGATTGGGGGAAGGCGATTGGGAGAAGGCGATTGGGAGAAGGCGATTGGGAGAAGGCGATTTGGGAGAAGGCGATTGGGGGGAGGCGATTGGGAGAAGGCGATTGTGAGAAGGCGATTGGGAGAAGGCGATTGGGAGAAGGCGATTGGGAGAAGACGATTGGGAGAAGGCGATTGGGGGGAGGCGATTGGGAGAAGACGATTGTGAGAAGGCGATTGGGAGAAGGCGATTGGGAGAAGACGATTGTGAGAAGGCGATTTGGGAGAAGGCGATTGGGAGAAGGCGATTGGGAGGAGGCGATTGGGAGAAGACAATTGTGAGAAGGTGATTTGGGAGAAGGCGATTGGGAGAAGGCGATTGTGAGAAGGCGATTGGGAGAAGGCGATTGTGAGAAGGCGATTGGGAGGAGGCGATTGGGAGAAGGCGATTTGGGAGGAGGCGATTGGGAGAAGGCGATTGTGAGAAGGCGATTGGGAGAAGGCGATTGGGAGAAGGCGATTGGGAGAAGGCGATTGTGAGAAGGCGATTTGGGAGAAGGCGATTTGGGAGGAGGCGATTGGGAGAAGGCGATTGTGAGAAGGCGATTGGGAGAAGACGATTGTGAGAAGGCGATTTGGGAGAAGGCGATTGGGAGGAGGCGATTGGGAGAAGGCAATTGGGAGAAGGCGATTTGGGAAAAGGCGATTGAGAGAAGGCGATTGGGAGAAGGCGATTGGGAGAAGGCAATTGGGAGAAGGCGATTGGGAGAAGGCGATTGTGAGAAGGCAATTTGGGAGAAGGCGATTGGGGGAAGGCGATTGGGAGAAGGCGATTGGGAGAAGGCGATTGGGAGAAGGCGATTGAGAGAAGGCGATTGGGAGAAGGCGATTGGGAGAAGACGATTGTGAGAAGGCGATTTGGGAGAAGGCGATTAGGAGAAGGCGATTGGGAGAAGGCGATTGGGAGAAGGCGATTGAGAGAAGGCGATTGGGAGAAGGCGATTGGGAGAAGACGATTGTGAGAAGGCGATTTGGGAGAAGGCGATTAGGAGAAGGCGATTGGGAGAAGACGATTGTGAGAAGGCGATTTGGGAGAAGGCGATTAGGAGAAGGCGATTGTGAGAAGGCGATTTGGGAGAAGGCGATTGGGGGAAGGCGATTGGGAGAAGGCGATTGGGAGAAGGCGATTTGGGAGAAGGCGATTGGGGGGAGGCGATTGGGAGAAGGCGATTGGGAGAAGGCGATTGGGAGAAGGCGATTGAGAGAAGGCGATTGGGAGAAGGCGATTGGGAGAAGACGATTGTGAGAAGGCGATTTGGGAGAAGGCGATTAGGAGAAGGCGATTGTGAGAAGGCGATTTGGGAGAAGGCGATTGGGGGAAGGCGATTGGGAGAAGGCGATTGGGAGAAGGCGATTTGGGAGAAGGCGATTGGGGGGAGGCGATTGGGAGAAGGCGATTGGGAGAAGGCGATTGGGAGAAGGCGATTGGGAGAAGGCATTTGTGAGAAGGCTCGGGGGTGTCGGCAGCCAATTCATTCCGTTTGAACCGCCTTCAATGCAATTTACATTAACGAGCGACATAACGGCGCCAAGATGGAATCGGCTTCTAAACAAGCCAATCGATGCTTTGCCATCCCCGGAACGTTCTTTGCGTGCGGAATCTCATGTAGCGAGTTATTTTCCTGCAAGGTCTCCTAATCTCTTCTGTAAATAATAATGTGAGAAAAGGAGCAGCCAGGGCGTCCGGCCCTGAGGACTTATCGCTGTATACACAAAAAACAAAAAGGTGATACGACCCCCACATCCATAAATATGACTCCCGCACAACGTGCACACACACCACACAACCATGATCTCCCTCCTAGGACTAGCACTGTTGGTTGCTGGAGGTAAGTGATGATGGAAGGACCCTGTTTATTGTTAGCAGGGATTTCCTCTCACTTCCTGTTTTGTCTATGGGACAGGACGTGAAGGGAAATCTCCGCAATGGGACACAGATGGCAAAATAAAAAGATCTGGCAGGGGTTATAATCCTCCCTTCCAAAAAAAAAAATAATAAAGGTTGACCTATAGTTCTACTTTAAAACAGAAGTCTGCTTATATTTTGCCATTTCTGGTTCCTCCACTCCCCCCCCCCCCCCCCTCATCAACATGCTAATAAAATGACTAAATAAAACTTTTAATTTTTATTATATACCTGTTATAGACCCAGTGATGTCATCTTGCTGTGGGAGGGGCTGGCAGGGTGCTGTGATGTTTTCTGGAAGCTATGTACATGTTAGAACAATTCGTTTTCAGAATTAGTTTCATATTCAAATCAATTTGAAATTCAAATTTCAGACAACAGCTATATTCATTCTATTCTAGTCTATTCTATTCTATTTTCTTCTATTCTTTTATTTTCTATTCTATTCTGTTTTATTCTATTCTTTTATTTTCCATTCTGTTTTCTTCTATTCTTTTATATTCTACTGTATTCCATTATTTTTTATTCTATTCATTTCTATTCTATTATACTCTATTCTTTTATATTCTAATCTATTCCTTTCTATTGCTTTCCTTTATAGTCTATTAATTTCTATTCTATTCCATTCTGCTTTATTCTTATCTGTTCTATTTTTGTTCATTTCTATTCTATTCTTTTCTATTCTATTCTTTTATTTTCTATTCTCTTCTTTTATATTATGTTTAATCTATTTTCTCATTTATTTAATTCTATTCTGATCTTTTCTATTCTATTCTCTTCTTTTTTCTAATCTACGCTATTATTTTATTTTCTATTCTATTCTTTTATATTCTGTTCTATTCAATTCTGTTTTATTCTATTCTTTTCCATTTTATTATATTTTATTATATTCTGTTCATTTGTATTCTATTTTATTATATTCTATTATTTTTAATTCTGTTCTGTTTGATTCTATTCTATTTTACTCTTTTTTTTAATTCTTTTTTTTTATTCTATTCTACTCTATTCTTTTATTTTGTGTTTTATTCTATTCTTTTTTATTCTATTCTTTCTATTTTATTTTATTCTATTCTATTCTATACAATTTTATCTCTTTCTGTTCTTTTGTATTCTATTCTATACTATTCTATCTTACTCTGTTCTTTTGTATTTTATTCTGTGTCAGAAACCATGAATCGGACTGAGACAGAAGTACAGTTAAATCACACTTGTTTAATAATAATAAAAAAGGTAAACAGAGTAAACATACTCAAAACATAGCCAGAGTTAAGGAAACGGAACAGATAGTCAGACAAGCCAAAACGTCAGG
This sequence comes from Aquarana catesbeiana, assembly GCF_042186555.1. Classification (NCBI taxonomy): domain Eukaryota; kingdom Metazoa; phylum Chordata; class Amphibia; order Anura; family Ranidae; genus Aquarana; species Aquarana catesbeiana. The sequence goes on along the minus strand of NC_133333.1, from coordinate 12,179,777 downwards.
GAGCCAGAGATGAGCGTAGAACAGCAAGCAGGATCTGGAGCCAGAAGGGATGTCAGCCAAGCAAGTCTTTAACAGGAACACAGGAGAGCGTCTCTAAAGATGTGACCAAGGCGAAGGCAGAGATCCTCTGGACTGGACGGCTTAAGTAGGCAGGACTGACGAGCAGGATATCATCAACAGGTGAGTCACTGTGGCGGGATAGGAGCTGGCAATTAGCCGACAGTTGAGCGGCCAGCTCAGTGAAGGAAGGGCTAAGCCCAGCCCTGACAGTACCCCCTCCTCAATGACCCCTCCCCCTTGGAGGACCACCAGGCTTGAGGGGAAAACATCTATGGAAATCACGGAGGAGGACAGGGGCATGTACGTCCGAGGATGAGACCCAACAGCATTCCTCTGGACCCTACCCCTTCCAATGCACCAGGTACTGTATGCGCCCACGGAATCTACGGGAGTCAACAATGAACTGTACTTCATACTCCTCATAGTTCTCAACCTGTACAGGGTGAGGACGAGGCACCGAGGTGGTAAAGCAGTTGCAGACCAAAGGTTTTAATAAGGAGACATGAAATACATGAAACACATTTGAGATACGTATATTAGAAGGAAGGTTTAACGCGTAAGCCACTGGGTTAATCCTGCAAAGGATACGGAAAGGCCCAATAAACCGAGGTACGGACTTCAGAGAGGGAACACGGAGTTGGAGGTTGCGAGATGACAGCCAGACCCTGTCCCCAACCTGGCAGGAAGGTGCAAGCAGGCGTCTGTGGTCAGCATGGAGTCTGCACCTATCATTAGCATGACGCAAAGCCACCTGGACTTGTGTCTAAGTGGAACAAAGACCACGGAGATGCTCCTCTAATGCAGAAATACTCTGTGGAACAAATGAGTCAGGCAACATGGAAGGGTGGAAACCATAGTTCGCCAAAAATGGGGACAATCGGGAAGCAGAATTCAAGGCACTATTGTAAGCAAACTCTGCCCACGGTAATAGATCTGACCAGTTTTAATTACAGTTAGAAATATAGCAACGTAGGAATTGCTCCAAGGACTGATTGGCTCGTTCTGCGGCCCCATTAGACTGCGGGTGATACGCAGAGGAGAAAGCAAGCTGAATTCCCAGCTGTGCACAAAAGGCTCACCAGAACCGGGACACAAACTGACTACCCCTGTCCGAGATAATCACCTTGGGTAGCCCATGTAAGCGAAAGATCTCCCGAGCAAAAATGGAAGCCAGTTCCTTAGAGATGGGCAACTTCTTAGGTGGAATATAATGGGACATATTGAAAACCGGTAAACCGGTTAACCACCATAAGGATAATCGTGTTGCCCTGGGAGTTGGGTAACTCCACAATGAAATCCATAGACAGGTGGGTCCGGGGCCTCTCTCCATTGGGTATGGGTTGTAGGAGGCCCACTGGAAGGTGTCGTGAAGTCTTACTCTGAGCATTTTATTCTATGTGCACCGATATGTGGCACTGATAGGCCGCACTGATGGGCACTGGTAGGCACTGATGAGGAGGCACTAATCTGCAGCACTGATAGGAGGCACTGATGGGCACTGATGAGTGGCACTGATGTGCACTGATAGGCGGCACTGATAGGCAGCACTGATAAAGTCCGCTGGTGGGTGGCGCTGATGTGCACTGATAGGCACCACTGACAGGCAGCACTGATAGGCACCACTGACAGGCAGCACTGATAGGCACCACTGATAGGCAGCACTGATGTGCACGGATGTGCAGCACTGATGAGGAGGCACTGACAGATATCACTGATAGGCACTGATAGACGACACTGATAGGTGGCACTGACAGACATTGGCACTGATTGGCATCACTAATGGGCACTGATTGGCATCACTGGTGGGCATCACTGGTGGGACTGCACTCATAATCACTGCACTGATTATCAGCACAGCCCCCACCCCCAAGTAGGAGAGCAGCGTATCGGCTCTCCTCTACTCACACCCTGTCAGCATGAATAGAGGAATGCCGATAACCGGCTCTTCCTAGTAACACTGTGATCAGCTGTGATTGGACACATCTGATCACATGGTAAAGGGCCAATATCATAGGCTCTTTACCGTGATCAGAGATGCGGTGTGTCGGAGGGACACACCACACCACTGATCGCCACACTGCGTGTCCCCGGGGGGGTGCCCACAAGCGGCTCATTCTGAAGGGCATCATATGATGTCCAGTGTCAGAACGGGAGAGCCACCACCCGCCAATTATTTTGCTATAGGCAGGGCAGGATGGGGTTAAGTAAAAGCGCAGTTGCTGTATTCCCCTTATATCTAATAGGAGCAACGCATTCAAAAACTTTCATTTTTATTTATTTTTTTTGCTCTGGCAGTAAATTTGTCATATTTTGTCTTCAAGCCTCCAGCTGTGGCGTTTCCACGTACTCACCAACTTTAGCGAGGGTGGTGAACGGAGAGGAGGTGGTACCACACAGCTGGCCATGGCAGGTGAGTCACTAAATGATTGGTGTTCTTCTTCTTAAAGTCTATCTCAAATCCAAACTTTCTTTTTTTTTAGTTTTGGATAAAGTATGGGAGAGTTAGAGCCTTTGTCAGCTTTTTCTTGCTAATATAAGAAAAAGCGAATGTTGGGCATTGGACTTGATTCTTTTATCTATCAGTCGGGGAGCATTTGTTGAACTTGATTCTTGAACTGAACCTCAGCAGCCCTACCACAAAGCGCCTGTCGATAGAGGGCGCACGGGCGCCGCCTCCCCTATCCATGCGTCCGGCCCCCTGATCCACATATCAGGGCAACGGACTATGGATTCCAATGCAGGGGGGGAGGGGGGGTAATTTTTTTGAGCACCTGATTAGAGCTAGAGGGTCTAATAGGCTTCAAAAAAAAAGGGTAGCCCCGGAGCGCAGAGCAGTTGTGTGATGATAGCGAATTCATTTTTTTGCTATTTTCACACTAAAGTTCCTCCTCGCCAATCAGGAGGCAAGTCGTGAAACCTGTTTCCTGATTGGCCAAAGCATCAGGCAATCCTATTGGATGCTTAGCGCTTTGGTGGAAGAGGAGACACGTGGCGGTGGAAGCTGGAGGAAACGTACAACTGGAGCCGTCGCTGCCTGCACTCCAGGAGAGGTGGAGAGAACGCCACAACCCCGCTACACGAGACGGTAAGTGCCGGAACGTCTGCGCGCGTTCCGTGCTGCCAGGGGGGGTGCTGTTAGAGCCGTGCCGCGCGGGGGGGGTTGATTGTTTGCCAACCCCCCCAAAAGAAGAGCCCACCTGTCGCCACTGGCCGTCTCCCTAAAAAAAAAAAAAGTGAGCAGTGACCTCCACTGAGGAGTCCAAGGGAAATACACAAAAGAGCACCATCTGGTCATCCTAAAGTCCATTATCATTTACTGTTGAGTAGAGATGCAGAATTTATAGAAATTTTTAAACCATTTTTCCTGGGGGGGTTTTTTCGGAAAAAATTGACATTTTTGGGAAAGTTGAAAAATAACATTCAATGTAGAGTAGTTTTACAAATTGAAAGTCATTTAGATATGCTACAATAAACTTGCTTGTCCAGAAAATTTGTACGTAAAGTATCACGGACAGTACTCAATTCTTTCTGTTGCAAGTTCACTAATACGGCTACAATCCCCTCCACTCCAAAGAGAATTTAAAGAAACTGATAGTGGGTAATATACTCTGTAGAATGAATAAATAACATACCATACAGCTGGAGACAATGCCGTCTCCTCCAGCACAGACCATGTTGGTGTCCACAAATGTTCCCCACCAGTCAGGCTCAGTGCAGGTGTTGTAGTCAACCACCAGCAGACGACCTTGCTGGAGCGTGTTTGGAGCAGGGCCATTAGCTAGAGGAGAATAAGGTTTGTGAAGAGTTTCAGGGGCTGTGTACCTCCCCATGAAGATTTCCCCCATATAGACAGACCCCCATGCAAATACATTGCATAAAGATACATCCCCATGTAGATACACCTCATAGAAACACACCCAATATTCACTCACCGACCATTTTATTATGTACACCTGCTTGGTAACGCAAATTGCTAATCAGCCAATCACATGGCAGCACCTCAATGCATTTAGGCATCTAGACGTGGTGAAGACGATTTGCTGAAGTTCAAACCGTGCATCAGAAATGGGGAAGAAAGGGGGACATAGGTGACTTTGAACATGGCATGGTTGTTGGTGCCAGACGGGCTGGTCTGAGTATTTCAAAAACTGCTGATCTACTGGGAATTTCCTGCACAACCATCTCTCGGGTTTACAGAGAATGGTCCGAAAAAGAGAAAATATCCAGTAAGCGGCAGTTGTGTGGAGGTGTGAAGTCTACAAGCAAACAAAACTGGAGCCTTTCCCCTGCAGTGCCCCCTAGTGGCAGAAATGCATTATTTCTCTTGTTTGAGAACTGCGTTGAGAAGTACAGTGTTACTTGAATTGTGTTCCAGGATTGGCTTGTCTTCAGCTGAGATAACTTTCAATAATTTAAGACTTTACATAAAGCCTCAGAAATCTTTCATTAAGGTCTTTGTGTTATACAGTTTAAATAACATGTCATAGATATATTACTTATCATTGTAAAAGAACATATCCCACACAGTTTTTCCATTTTTTTTCTCCTCTACTGTTGATGACATTTTGACAAGAAGATATACGTAGGCTGTCAACACATTTCAGAGCCAAACAATGTCTCTTCATCAGAGCTTGGATGAAAGATGGAAAAGCTTCCTATACGACTCTAAATATAAAGGATCCTGGAAAGTTTTCTCTGTCAAATAACGAGCACTGACATGTGCTTTGTGAAGCTGGTGTAGCTACAAGGAGGCTTTTCCATCTTAAATCCAAGTCCTAATGAAGGGAGATCATTTGGCTCCTGAAACACATTGGATACCTTATATCTTCCTGTTGTCTCAATAATATCAACAACAAATGATGATAGGCTTCTAAGCATAGGCGTGCGCACAGGGTGTGCCGGGTGTGCCCTGGCACACCCTAATCCCCCCATGCGCATTAGTGTTATTGTTCTGTGTAGCAACTGGAACATGGGAAAGATCTCCCTCTTATGGGCTCTGCCATAAGAGAAGTGTTTATCCTTTTCTCTTTAACTGTGCCAGCAGGGAGATCAATGTGCCGGGGTCATATATATGTAGATACATACACATGCATGTGTGTTTGAGCTTAAGGGTGCACACCCTAATGCATTAGGCTGCGCACACCTATGCTTCTAAGACAACCAAGTGGAGCAATTTATTGCTGTCTGTGTCTACATTGTGAACAGTCATCCTCTCTATTTGTAATAATGACAAAGTGATGGGAAACCCAACATTTTGAGTTGTCAAAAGAACAGGAATACGAGGAAAAATGTCTACACAGTGACAACTTTGGAGAGATTTCCTCTCATTTATTTTGTTTGCAGAACCCAGATAAGACACAGATGCCAAAAAATCCCAATGGGTTTTAACCCTTCCCTACTCAAAAATCTAAAAAAAAATGGGTTTTAGATATGCCTGTGAAGGTTTCCACGTATCCAGGTCATGGTATATCTACATAGTTAGTCAGGCTGAAAAAAGTCTCAAGTCTATCTAGTTCAATATCTAGTAATAGTTGGTCACATTCAACGGGGCTTGTTCTTCAATGTTGAAGATGTTTTGTAGCTTCTCTATGGCTATGCCACTTCTTCAGTTATAATGATCGAGAGGAACATCTCCCAACATTTATATCCACACTGGGAGCACCAACACCTTCCATACAATCACGATGGACTGTGGTATAGAAGATGTTGATTGTCCAAGAACATGATGGGAGATGTGAAAGTTGTAGGACCACCCTGTTCTAGTTGCACAATGTCATCCTTGGTGTCAAAGGGTCTGCACAGGTGTTACTCCTTCCATTCACATGTCTGGTGGTGCAATTAGTTGTCATTTTGCCAGGGTAGAGATGTTAAAATAGAATTTTATGTGGAAGATCGATGTGTTGAGTGCCTCCAACCCTGTTCAAGAATGACTGTTCCAGTTTGACATAGCAAACCAGTTGATGTCTCTTTTTCTCTATGGATACATATTTTAATATAATAAACGTGTGATCAACATTTCAGATTCATCATAATAGTCAGAATTTTTTTCTTTTCTTCCTGTCAGATGTTATTGCAATAATGATAATAGTAATAATAAAATATTATTTGTCTTCTTCTGGAACCCAGGTGTCACTGCAGTACATCTATTATGGTGATGGATATTGGTACCACACCTGTGGTGGAACCCTCCTCAATGAGAACTGGGTACTGACCGCCGCTCACTGCATCAGGTAGGTGGATGATTAATTAGTGTCCTATGCCTGTTGTCATTCTTTCCATCTGAATAAGATAGTATTAGACCTCAAGTGTATATACACTATATTACCATAAGTATTGGGACATCTGTCTTTACACGCACAAGAACTTTAATGACATCCCAGTCTTAGTCCGTAGGGTTCAATATTGAGTTGGCTCCACCCTTTGCAGCTATAACAGCTTCAACTCTTCTGGGAAGGCCGTCCACAAGGTTTAGGAGTGTGTCTATGGGATTGTTTGACCATTCTTCCAGAAGCGCATTTGTGAGGTCAGGCACTGATGTAGGATGAGAAGGCCTGGCTCGCAGTCTCCGCTCAAATTCATGCCAAAGGTGTTCTATTGGGTTGAGGTCAGGACTCTGTGCAGGACAGTCAAGTTCCTTTGTGCACTGGTCCAAACCATTTGGTGGAGGGGGGATTGTGGTGTGGGGTTGTTTTTTAGGGGTTGGGCTCGGCCCCTTAGTTGCAGCGAAGGGAACACTTAAGGCGTCGGCATACCAAGACATTTTGGACAATTTCATGCTCCCAACTTTGGGGACAGCCCCTTCCTGTTCCAACATGACTGCGCACCACTGCAGAAAGCAAGGTCCATAAAGACATGGATGAGCGAGTTAGGGGTGGAGGAACTTGACTGGCCTGCATAGGATCCTGACCAGTGTTAATTTCGTCGACTAAAACTGACTAAAACATTTTAGTCGACTAACTTAATACCATTCATTTTAGTCTACTAAAATACAACTAAAACAATTGAGATGACTAGACTGCGACTAAAACTAAAATGGCATTTTAGTCAAAAGACTAAAATGGGACTAAAACTAAAATGCCATTTAAGTCAAAAGACTAAGACTGAAACTAAATTGAAATTTGACATCAATATTAACACTGGTCTGTAGTGCACGTTCATACCTCAATACCATAAATAAAAACATATTCGATTTTTCACTCCAGCAGTCAATAATGAGATTGTAAATTGTACAGAAATGCTTAAAAAATGCATTACAATTTAACTCTACCCATTAGATTTTAGATGACTAAAATTATGTTAGTCTACTAAAATGTCCTGGAGATTTAGTCGACTAAATACGACTAAAACTAAAACAATTGCAGAAGACTAAAATGGGACGAAAACTAAAACGCCATTTTAGTCCTAAGACTAAAACTAAAACTAAATCGAAATTTGTGGCCAAAATTAACACTGGTCCTGACCTCAACCCGATAGAACACCTTTGGGATGAATTAGTGCAGAAACTGCGAGCCAGGCCTTCTTGTCCAACATCAGTGCCTGACCTCACAAATGCTCCTCTGGAAGAATGGTCAAACATTCCCATAGACACCCTCCTAAACCTTGTGGACGGCCTTCCCAGAAGAGTTGAGGCTGTTATAGCTGCAAAGGGTGGGCCAACTCAATATTGAACCCTACGGACGAAGACTGGGATGCCATTAAAGTGCATGTGCATGTGCGTGTAAAGGCAGGCGTCCCAATACTTTTGGTAATATAGTGTATCTTAAATGTGAACAGAGTGTACTGCCCAAAAGGACCAATCAGATTACCTTAAACATAGAGAACTTGAAACTCAACTATTTTTTGTTTTTATGTTATGGTTCCCCAGGAGTATTAAAAAAATGCAGGTGTGGCTGCAATACATACTTCCTCTCTTGAGCTGTCCCATGCAGTACCTTCTCACGGCCTTAATATTCAGGCTGAACGACACCCAGCCTAGACGACCAAGGATATACTGTCCATATACTAGGGATATGCTGTGGGTTATACTGTGAGTGCTGGGCATCATGGGCCCAGCTCCTATGAAAGCATCACCAGATTGTCCTGCAGAGATTGGCCGTGTAATTAGTACCTGGTGGTGGAGCCTGACTTGTGGAGGTAGGCTTCTCTTATACCTTTGGCTCAGGAACCCTGGTGAAGTGACAGAAGCGCCTGAACACAGAGTGGTCCATGTGCCTGACTGGTCTTCCATTGCAAAACGCCGAAGAGCAGGCTGTGCATTGGTGAAGAGCAGGCTGTGCTGGTTGGAAGACCGGAACAGGAGATAGGCACAGGTCGGCAGGTTCAGATGCAGGTAAACAGGTCCAGGCAGTCCGGGTCGGCAACAGAAAGGCAGATCAAAAACAAACGTCAGGCAGAAGAGTAACCAAAGTCAGGCCAGGGTCGGTAACGTCAGGCAGATGGGCAGATAAGCAGAAGGAGCAGGCAGAGGTGAAATCCAAAGACAAGCTGGGGTCGGTATAGGCAGCGTTCAGGGTGAGTCAGAAGCAGATCAAGTCGGTAACAGAGGGTCAGTACAGGAACAGGTAATGGGTATTCAGGAAACGCAATAGACCAAATGGCAAGGGCCCAAGGCCATAGTGCAGCTTAATTATCCGGTCTAGCGCTTGTGCACGCTCGTGGACGTGCATGCGCACCTGCAAATTGGCCACGGACCAATCTTCTGTGCACAGAAATGCGCCTTTCCTGACAGATAGTGACTTGACTAAATCATTGAGGACCACCCACCTCCAAGTGAACATCTGAAGAGGAAGAGAACCCCATGTATCATGTTACTAGCTTGAATGAATAAGGAATAATAAGGAAGAAGAAATTAATATATAAAAAAAAGCAAATCATACAAATGGGGGAAAGCGGTTATCCAGGGAGAGTTGTCATTGGAGGGAGCCTTGCCTGACAGATAGTGACATGACTAAATCATTGAGGACCTCCCACCTCCAAGAGAACATCTGAAGAGGAAGAGAGCCCCAAGAGAACCCCATGTATCATGTTACCAGCTTGAATGAATAATGCCGTGTACACACGGTTGGACTTTTCGAACCGGACTGGTCCGTTGGACCGAATCCAGCGGACAATCTGACCACGTGTGGGCTCCATCGAAAATCTGACGGATTTTAGATTTGGAACAGGTTTCAAATTTGTCCAACGGACTCGAGTCCGGTCGAAAAATCCGCTCGTCTATATGCTAGTCTGGTGGACGAAAACTATCATCTTCCTTATTTTAGTCCAGTCGTACGTCATCATGTACGAATCCGTCGGACTTTGGTGCGATCCTGTGCAGGCAAGTCCGTTCGTTCAAAAGTCTGTCGGAAGTCCATCAAAAGTCCGTCGAAAGTCCATCGGAAAGTCTGTCACACCAGTCCGGTCAAAAAGTCCACCCGTGTGTACGCGGCATAAGGAAGAATAAGGAAGAAGGAATGAATATATAAAAAAAAGCAAATCATACAAACGGGGGAAAGGGGTTCTCCGGGGGGGGGGGGTGACATTGGAGGAGGAACCTAAAGTCCAAAGTTGGGCTTCAAAGGAGAATATAACTGGTGGTTATAACATGGTCACCATGGTGTGGTCCATAGACAAGATCAAATACACTAAACTGCATGTGACCATTCAGATACTATTAGGATAATGCCTGTTGAGGAATATCTTGGAAACAAAGTGAGCATGTCAGTAAAAGATATTGTCAGGCTTCCATAAATGCTAATGAACCTTTGGATGTGCCTAGATGATTCAGGCTTGATACAAACTTGAAACAGTGAATTTAACAGGAACTAGTATGCAATTATATTGTGACACAGTTATAACATGTTAAGTCTGTCTCCATACAGAGATCTGTGCTGTTTTGTGCAATCACTCTAAACAAATGTAGATTTTGTTAAACTCCAACTAACACAAAATTTCAACCTGTCTTTGCTTCCCACCAGTTCTTACAATACCTACAGAGTGATGTTGGGAAAACACGACTTTAGCCAGTGGGAATCCGGTCAAAAAACCATCAGTGTTGTCAAACTCATTAATCATCCAAACTGGGACCCTAATTGGCTTTCAGGCGGGTAGGTCACCCTGTAATTGCATTGTCCTTATAATAACATAAGACATTTATTAATACCTTAGAAACATAGTAAAACATTGTTGCCCTATGCTACTTACTTATAACATGCTGCAAATGAAAAGGGACTGTCAAGAGAAAGAACTAAAATTTTTCTATATGGATTCAACATTTTATTTTTTTAATTTCTGTTTCACGTATATTTTTAACTGTATGTTACCGCTTATGTTTTATATGTTTTTATTTTAATACTGACAACTGTGAGTTTAAGGGAACTGTAATGGGCACGTCCTACTAGCCAAATGCCTATTATACCAGAGATAAATTATTTGTTAAGATGCTAACAGGATTAAATGCATTAAAATGCCTTTGATGCCGTGTAATAGATCTCACATTACCTCTTCCATCGTTTCTTTATAAGCCATGATATTTCTCTGCTGAAGCTGGCTGAACCTGTAGAATTTAGTGACACCATCCAGCCTATCTGTCTGCCTGCTCCTGGCCGAATTCTAGAACAGAACACTGGTTGCTATGTGACAGGATGGGGTAACCTGCAAAGTAAGAGGTTTTATTGTTTATGAATCATTTTGCCTGCTGAGCCTAAAGTGCAAGTAAATCCTAAATCTCTTTTTTATTATATTTGACTGAATGCCTGAATCTGTTGCAAACTTTCTTGGAGGTCCTCCCTGTAACAGCACTTCCTTTTAGTAGGATGACAACATTAAGACCCTGCCTTGCAATTAGCAGCAGCTTTGCAAGCCTGCCATGTGCACTCCTCAGTTAGACAGCCCAATAGCCAACGGACAGCAATTAATAACAACAATATCTCTATGACTAAGCCTGATTGGCTGAAATGCGTTAGCTGGGAAGGCCTCCTAGATGGGGATTCTGGTGTACACTGTTTTGACCATTAAAGATTGTTGAAGGAAGTGAGTGAGGCATGTGGCCTTTGTCTCTTCACATAGTGTCTCCATGGAGCAGGATTGGTCTCCAGGGGTCAGCAACCAGCATGCTCACAATGAAGGACAGTATCCAGAGCTTGGGAGCAGTGAGGTGCTTGATGGTCTTCTAATGACAACAATAGTTAGATCCTAAGTTCCGATTGCTGGAAAGTCCACAATATTGTAGAGTCCCAAACTGACAATGCTTGAAATGTCCAGGGTGCATATAGATATTTACTCTTCTAGTAGGGTAGATGGCCTAATCTGTGAGTGTCATAGACATGTGCGATTAGCTTCGCACAAATCAAAAATTCATACGAATTTCCGTAAATTCGTACATTCGGGAGGATCCAAAATAGAAATTGCTATGCTTCCAAATTTTGTACGAAATACGAAATTTTGTTTACGAATTTCGAATCCAAATTCCTAACGAACATTCGTAATTGATACGAAAAGTTAACAAACCTAAAAGTTAAAAATCCAGGAGGTCAGCACAGCACAGGGATGGTGGGAACTCCTCATAATGATAAATTCATCCTAACGAACATTCGTAATTGTTATGAAAAGTTAACAAAAATTTGTATTTTGTACGAAATTTCAGACACGAATTACGAAATACGAATTCATTCCAATATGAAATGGAATGAAACAAAACAAATTTATTGATGGCGCACATGTCTAGAGTGTCATAGGTTTTGATATTCATGTCAGTCAAAAGAAGAATGAGCAAGTCTTTTTGGGGTGCATCTCTGTGGGGTGTGTCTGCAGAGGGTTGTATATTGGGTGTATCTGTATAGGTATGTTTCTATGGGGTGTATCTACATGGGGATGTATCTTTATACAATGCATTTGCATGGGGGTCTGCCCATATGGGGAAAATCTTCATGGGGGGTACACAGCCCCTGAAGCTCATCACCAACCTTATTCTCCTCTAGCTAATGGCCCTGCTCCAAATACGCTCCAGCAAGGTCGTCTGCTGGTGGTTGACTACAACACCTGCACTGAGCCTGACTGGTGGGGAACACTTGTGGACACCAACATGGTCTGTGCTGGAGGAGACGGCATTGTCTCCAGCTGTATGGTATGTTATTTATTAATTTTGCAGAGTATATTACCCACTATCAATTTCTTTAAATTCTCCTTGGAGTGGAGGGGATTGTAGCCGTATTAGTGAACTTGCGACAGAAACAATTGAGTACTGTCACGATACTTTACGTACAAATTTTTAGGACAAGCTTTCGGGGTATGGGACCTTGATGAAGGGGACATTTCCCCCGAAATCTTGTCCTGAAAAATAGTTTGTTAGTGCAAATAAAAAAAGTATCTGGGACAGTACTCTTGTTTCTGAGTACAGGGGAAAAAGACAATTCAGTAATGTCATCCCAAGGATTACTTAAAGGAAAGCCATCAAGAAAAATGCATAGGCTGCCATTGCCGGCCTTTCCTTCTGAAATCGCCAGTAACTTTTAAAGGAAATAAAGCAATGTAATGCATTTTACATATTTACTGATGAAAAGACATGTGTGGACATGCCCTTTAAGGAGACCTGTATCTTGCAGGGTGACTCTGGGGGACCCCTGAACTGCCAGAGCGCACAAGGAGCCTGGGAGGTCCATGGTGTGGTCAGTTTTGGATCTTCTCTTGGATGTAACTACTACAAGAAGCCCTCTGTCTTTACCCGCGTCTCTGACTTCAACAGCTGGATCAGCGAGGTGAGCACCTGATATCAGAGTGTGAAACATTCATAAGGCAAAAAAATACAGGTTTATTCTAAAGAAAAAATCTGCATGGACCATAAAGCTGGCCATACACGTGGCAAATTGATAGAGCGAGCAAAGTTTGAGTTCCATTTTTTGGTTAGAATTCCAAATTAGTCGAAGGCATATGTTAGTTTCAATCAAACACAATGAGACACAATTTTTTTTTTTGCTCAGTTCCAACCTCACTAATAAACACAGTTGATTGAACTCATGAGTGGCAGAATGGTTGTTGGAGATTACTTGCAGTTGATTCACATTGGATGAAAAAGGTTTGAAAATGACTGAGCATTGTAATGTGTATGGCCAGCTTTATTTGTGGATGCTGCTGTGTATGCTACGGATGTGTAGAATGTCCTATCTTTCTACCCCACTGCCACTCCCCCACTTGCATTTGCAGGCAGTTCCTGGCTGTCAAAATAACAGCCGGGAGTTGCTGTGCATATGTTGTACAGCTGTAGAATTTGCTGCTGTCAAAAATAAAGACTATTATTCAGACACAAGATATAGAGATACAAAGTAACATTGTTTATATACATTGATCAGATAGGCGATAGAGTGATACAAAGTAACATTGATCAGACAGGAGATAGAGAGAAACAAAGTGACATTGTTTATAAACATTGATCAGACAAAAGATAGAGAGATACAAAGTAACATTGTTTATACACATTGATCAGGCAATACAAAGTAACATTGTTTACAAACTTTGTTCAGACAGGAGATAGAGAGATACAAAGTAACATTGTTTATAAACATTGATCAGACGTGAGATAGAGAGGTGCAAAGTAACATTGTTTATACACATTGATCAGACAGGAGATGGAGAGATACAAAGTGACATTGTTTATAAACATTGATCAGACAAGAGATAGAGAGATACAAAGTAACATTGTTTATACAAATTGATCAGATAATACAAAGTAACATTGTTTAAAAAACATTGTTCAGACAGGAGATAGAGTGATACAAAGTAACATTGTTTATAAACATTGATCAAACATGAGATAGAGAGATAAAAAGTAACATTATTTATAAACATTGATCAGACATGAGATAAAGAGATACAAAGTAACATTGTTTATAAACATTGATCAGATGGGAGATAGAGAGATACAAAGTAGTTTACACTAATAAACCCTATTTAGCTCATTCCACGCTTTCTCCCCTGGAATGAGAAGTGTGGGAATATAAGAAAAATAAATATACATACTAACCTCCTTGCTGCAGCGTTGGTGTGATGCTGCAGCTGTTCCCTGCTGGCTCCAAGCCTGAGAACTGAACGATCAGGTGATCGCCGATTGCCCAGTTCTCGGGTCCGCACTAAGCACACAGAGGTGACTATCAGTCCCCACTGTCTGCTCTGTCCCTCTAAGGTTCACTGGAGCACTGGGCTGTGCAGGGGGTGGAAGTGGCTGGCTGAAGCTCTCAGCGGCACGCTGAGAGGCTGAGCCAGCTGCTTGTAAGGCATCTGGGTGGATCCCGACATTATTTTTGGGATACTTTCAATGACTGGAGCAGCTCTGTGACAACAGTTAGCCCAGTGTCTGCTGGTTTTGGGTCACAGGAGATCACAAGTAAGTGACCCACATGAGAAGTATGGCCAAAAGAGCTTTGCCCATACTTGTCGATTAACTATTATTCTACTGGTGGTTCTTTTTTTTCTTTTTTTTTAATTTTTTTTACAACCCTTAATATTTGAACTTTTTTGTTTTTCATTCCGATTGTTCATTAATTTTGTGAAATTAATCCTACCTTGTATTTTTTTTTCAGACTATTGCATCTAATTAAGGGCAGTGCAAGAAGTCCTTCACCTGAACTACAGACTATAAAAAGCATGTAAAAATGTTTAATAAAAACCCAACAAACACCAACTCCTGTGTCCTGATTGTTTGGAATGATGGCGTATGTATTACAAGTATATGAAAATCGTGGACTTTGACTTTTGAGACGTTGTCAACTAGTTAGATGCATGGGGGTTGATTTACTAAAGGTGAATAGGCTGTTTACTTTCCAAGAGAAGTTGCACTTTGCAAGCAAAATTTCCCTAAGCTTAGTGAATCTGGTGAAAATGATCTAATTACAAAAAACTGTATTTTTGCTTTAGCTGAGTTGCAAAAAGTCTAAAAAACCCACCGGTGGCCTGATTGGCACCCGTTGTCATATGTCTAAGGATAGTTAGGAGTCACCTGGTTTAATTAACGTCAAAATGTTTTATTGGTAAAAGTATTTTGATGTTCTTTAACCATATGACACCGACCTATCCTTAGACATATGACAAGGGGTGCTGATTGGACCACCAATGGGTTTTTAGACCTCTTCCAACTCACCTAGTTTAAACACCCACCTGAGGGATTGAGACCAGCATGGCATTGAGAGTGACCATACTTATCCTGCATGGAGACAGGATTTTCTCCACCTGGCACACAGGAGGCTGCGTGTCTCCACCGGTTAGGGTGACCCCAAACTCAGCGGATGTAAGTTATTTTATATTTTTTTCTTTATTCCCACTGATGAACCTTTTGAGCTAATTATCCTTTTTGGGCCTACTTACTACACCATAAGAGCTCCCTCGCATGCCTCTTTATTTTTTCCGGTGGACATCCTGAGCTACCTCAGAGACCGATGGTCAGCCCTTTTGTACCGAACCCCTCAGACCTCCGTTTGACCACCGCATCTCAAATTTCAGTATTTTTTTATTGCACATTGGATGATAGAGGTCAGTAGAGCTTCTCCTCATTCTCTAAGTTAGCCATTCTTGACCAGAGTTCCATGGAACCCTAGGGTTCCTTCAGAGGTGGCTAGGGGTTCCTTGAGCTGTGGCTGATTGACCTTCCAGGCTTATGGTGCCTCCAAAGGATGGTATTCTGAACACTGTGATAGGGGGAGCATTCTCCCCACTGACCATCAATTTAGGAGACATTCTTCCCACTGATCACCAATGTAAGGAACATTCTTCCCACTGATCACCAATGTAAGGAACATTCTTCCCACTGATCACCAATGTAAGGAACATTCTTCTCACTGATCACCAATGTAAGGAACATTCTTCCCACTGATCACCAATGTAAGGGACATTCTTCCCACTGATCACCAATGTAAGGGACATTCTTCTCACTGATCACCAATGTAAGGGGCATTCTTCCCACTGATCACCAATGTAAGGAACATTCTTCCCACTGATCACCAATGTAAGGAACATTCTTCTCACTGATCACCGATGTAAGGAACATTCTTCCCACTAATCACCAATGTAAGGAACATTCTTCTCCCTGATCATCAATGTAAGGAATATTTTTCTCACCAATCATCAATGTAAGGAACATTCTTCCCACTGATCACCAATGTAAGGACCATTCTTCTCACTGATCACCAATGTAAGGAACATTCTTCTCACTGATCACCAATGTAAGGAACATTCTTCTCACTGATCACCAATGTAAGGACCATTATTCTCACTGATCACCAATGTAAGGAACATTCTTCTCACTGATCACCAATGTAAGGGACATTCTTCCCATTGACCATAAAATGTAAGGGATATTCTTTCCACTGACCACCAGTATAAGGTGCATTCTTCCCACTGACAGCCAAATCTGTTGTCACCTTGTCACATTTGCCCCTGTTGAAGACTACAGGTGGCCCTGCACATATACATTACGCAATGAGTGCATGAAGACAGGATGTGGCTGAAAGAGGCTGGAGGAGATCAGCAGCACTTAGACAGGAAGAAATAGTAAATAGTGTGAATATTCACTTCAATGATCCAATCATGTGAAAAGCAAATTCCTTTTTAACTTATGCTATTTGCACATGATTGGATTATTGAAGTGAATAATCACACCATTTACCATGTGAGGATTCCCCACGTCTTTAGAAAATCAGCCTAATTACTGTAAATAGATATGAGGATTAGCTAAGCACAATCATTGTGCAACACTACTAAGCAGGAATTATAGGCTGCATGTTGAATAGGCATGTACAGTGGGGGAAAATAATGATTTGATCCCCTGCAGATTTTGTAAGTTTGCCCACTTACAAAGAAATGAAGGGTCTATAATTTTTAACATGGGTGTATTTTATATGATAGAGACAGAATATCAACCAAAAATCCAGAAATAAAACAAATGTTATGAATTGAGTTGCAGTTCAGTGAGTAAAATAAGTATGTGATCCCCAAGCAACCAACCATAATTCTGCCCCCCCCCAGACTGGCTACAGTAGGTGCTCATGTGGTACACAGATTAGTCCTGCCAATGTAAGAAGGTTCTCCTAACGACAACACGTTATGTGTATAAAAGATACCTGTCCACAGAATCTCTTTCTTTCGTTCACACCTCACCATCATGGCCAAGACCAAAGAGCTGTCAAAGGATATCAGGAGACAAGATTGTAGACCTTGACATAACTGGAATGAGCTACAAGATCATCAGCAAGAAGCTTGGTGAGAAGTAGACAGCTATTGGAGCAATTATTCGCAAATGGAAGCAGCACAAAATAACCATCAATCGCCCTCGGTCTGGAGCTCCACACAAGGTTTCACCTCATGGAACCTTGCATGGAGCTCCAGACCGAGGATGATCATGAGAAAGGATGATCATGAGAAGAGTGAGGGATCAGCCCAGAACTACACGGGAGGAGCTTGTGAATGATCTCAAGGCAGTTGGGACCACAGTCACCAAACAAACCATTGGTAACACAATACGCTGCCATGGATTGAAACCTTACAGCGCCCGCAAGGTCCCTCTCCTCAAGAAGGCACATGTACAGGCCTGTCTGAAGATTGCCCACAAACATCTAAATGATTCAGAGAAGGATTGGGAGAAAGTGCTGTGGTCAGATGAGACTAAAATTGAGCTCTTTGGCATTAACTCAACTCGCTGTGTTTGGAGGAAGAAAAATGTTGACTATGACCCCAAGAACATCATCCCTACAGTCACACACGGAGGTGGAAACATGATGCTTTGGGGCTGTTTCTCTGCTAAAGGTACAGGGTAACTTTGTTGCATTGAGGGGCCAAAAACGGGGCCATGTATTGTAAAATCTTGGATGAGAACCTTCTTCCCTCAGCCAGAACACTGAAGATGGGTCGTGGATGGGTCTTCCAGCATGACAATGACCCAAAACATACTGCCAAGGCAACCAAGGAGTGGCTCAAGAAGAAGCACATTAAGGTCATGGAGTGGCCTAGCCAGTCTCCAGACCTTCATCCTATAGAAAATGTATGGAGGGAGCTGAAACTTCGAGTTGCCAAGCGACAGCCAAGAAACCTTAAGGATTTAGAGAAGATCTGTGAAGAAGAGTGGACCAAAATCCCTCCTGAGATGTGTGCAAACCTGGTCACCAACTACAAGAAACGTCTGACCTCTGTGATCGCCAACAAGGATTTCCCCACCAAGTACTAAGTCATGTTTTGCTTGGGGATCAAATACTTATTTTACTCACTGAACTGCAACTCCATTTATAACATTTGTATCGTGTGTTTTTTTGGATTCTTGGTTGATATTCTGTCTTGATCATATAAAATACTCCTATGATAAAAATTATAGACCCTTCATCTCTTTGTAAGTGGGCAAACCTACAAAATCTGCAGGGGATCAAATCATTATTTTCCCCCCTTGTACGGCTGCCCTTATGTACCAAAATACCTGCAAGGTATACCTAGAAACCCCTTAGAGTGCCGGATTAGGGTACATGGACATGGATATTTGTAGGTGCAAGGGAGCTCTAGTTTAAAGGTCCCAGCATTTTGTTGGCACTCAGGGAGCTGTAATTGACACATGGCTCTAAGGACTCATTCACACTTGAGGTTGGGGGGGGGGGTTAAAAGCCTGTGGTTGAGTTACGATTTTTCCTCCCCCAAATCACTTTCCCTTTAGCTGCAGAGGCAGTGGCCGAGGGTGTACACATGCCATGGACATTGAAAATTTTATGCTAGAACTCCCTTCCGCTTGCAAATGTCCGGGTCCTGACCTGAGAACACTGTAAAAAAAGCAGTTGAGTCCTCATTGGCTCCTATTGCTTCCTCTCCCTCTCCCGGTCTAAGTGCTGCTTTACAGGGGGCTACAGAAGGCTAATACCAAGACAGATTCAGGTACTTATGCTTGCTGCATGTAAAAATACAACTAATGCAATTGCCAGGGAAGTCACTCCAATGTTGCCCATGATTCCAAATCACTAGGTGCGAACGGGACTTAAAGGCAAATAAACTGTGCACTCTGCAAGTGCAGTTGCTGCAGAGCTTAGTGAATGAGATGAAGCTTCACTTTGCAAATATCCAATCACATGCAAGAAGAAATAAAAATTAAAAAAAAAAAAAACGAAAAGGAACAAAAAAAAAAAACGCATTTTTACTTGCACATGATTGGATGATTGGAGCAAGTGCACTTGTGTTGCGTCATGTTAGAACAGGAAGGGGCCATACCCAAACTGTTCCCACAAAGTTGGGAGTATGAAATTGTCCAAAATGTCTTGGTATGCTGACGCCTTAAGAGTTCTCTTCACTGGAACTAAGGGGCCAACCCAACCCCTGAAATACAACCCCACACCATAATCCCCCCTCCACCAAATGATTTGGACCAGTGCACAAAGCAAGGTCCATAAAGACATGGATGAGCAAGTTTGGGGTGGAGGAACATGACTGGCCTGCACAGAGTCCTGACCTTAACCCTATAGAACACCTTTGGGATGAATTAGAGTGGAGACTGTGGGCCAGGCCTTCTCGTCCAACATCAGTGCCTGACCTCACAAATGCGCTCCTGGAAGAATGGTCAAACATTCCCATAGATACCCTCCTAAACCTTGTGGACAGCCTTCCCAGAAGAGGTGAAGCTGTTATAGCTGCAAAAAAGTGAGCCAACGCAATATTGAACCCTACGGACTAAGACTGGGATACCATTAAAGTTCATGTGTGTATAAAGGCAGGTGTCCCAATACTTTTGAAAATATAGTGTATCTGGTCTTGTCTTGGATCTGGTTGTTTGCAATCCATCAATGACCCAACCATAAACCGAATCTTTCATCTTTATAACATCTCTTATCACAGAACAGCAATCTGCCTCGTTAACATAGGCAGATCGCCTCTCTGCCTCTGTCGGGAACGATGGGCGGGTCCTGGCAGACATCGTCCTCCGGACCCGCAGATCGTCTCCCGCTGTGTCTAATTACAGCCAGGGCTGGTGCAAGGGTTTTTGACACCCTAGGCGAAACCTTATTTTGCCGCCCCCCCCACCCCCCCTTGGCTCTACCCCTGATCCCTCCCCCTTTTCCCTGCCCATGTAAACCCCACCTTTTTAATGAAGCGCCATCAAATGCAACCCACCAGCGCCCATCAAATGCAGCCTCACCAGCGCCCATCAATGCAGCCTCACCAGTGCCCATCAAATGCAGCCTCATCAGCGCCCATCAAATGCAGCCTCACCAGCGCCCATCAAATGCAGCCACACTAATGCCCATCAAATGCAGCCTCACCAGCACCCATCAATGCAGCCACACCAGCGCCCATCAATGCAGTCTACCAGCAGCCATCAAATGCAGCCTCACCAGCGCCCATCAATGCAGCCTCGTCAGCGCCCATCAAATGCAGTGTACCAGCGCCCATCAATGCAGCCTCATCAGCACCCATCAAATGCAGCCTCACCAGCGCCCATCAATGCAGCCTACCAGCGCCCATCAAATGCAGCCTCACCAGCGCCCATCAATGCAGCCTCTCCAGCGCCCATCAATGCAGCCTCACCAGCGCCCATCAAATGCAGCCTCACTAGCACCCATCAAATGCAGCCACACCAGCGCTCATCAATGCAGCCTCACCAGCGCCCATCAATGCAGCCTCATCAGCGCCCATCAAAAGCAGCCTCACCAGTGCCCATCAATGCAGCCTCATTAGCGCCCATCAAATGCAGCCTCACCAGCGCCCATCAATGCAGCCTCATCAGCGCCCATCAAATGCAGTGTACCAGTGCCCATCAATGCAGCCTCATCAGCGCCCATCAAATGCAGCCTCACCAGCGCCCATCAATGCAGCCTACCAGCGCCCATCAAATGCAGCCTCACCAGCGCCCATCAATGCAGCCTCACCAGCGCCAATCAATGCAGCCTCACCAGCGCCCATCAAAGCAGCCTCACCAGCGCCCATCAAATGCAGCCACACCAGTGCCCATCAATGCAGCCTCATCAGCGCCCATCAAATGCAGCCTCACCAGTGCCCATCAATGCAGCCTTATCAGCGCCCATCAAATGCAGCCTCCTCAGCGCCCATCAATGCAGCCTCATCAGCGCCCATCAAATGCAGCCTCACCAGCGCCCATCAATGCAGCCTTATCAGCACCCATCAATGCAGCTTACCAGCGCCCATCAATGCAGCCTCACCAGCGCCAATCAATGCAGCCTCACCAGCGCCCATCAAATGCAGCCTCACCAGCGCCCATCAAATGCAGCCACACCAGCGCCCATCAATGCAGCCTCATCAGCGCCCATCAAATGCAGCCTCACCAGTGCCCATCAATGCAGCCTCATCAGCGCCCATCAAATGCAGCCTCACCAGCGCCCATCAATGCAGCCTTATCAGCACCCATCAATGCAGCCTCACCAGCACCCATCAAATGCAGCTTGCCTCACCAGCACCCATCAAATGCAGCCTTCCTGTGCCCATCAATGAATGTTTGCTTGCTTCCATTCATTTGGGAGTCAGGACACAGACACAGTCCTCTGCCACCGCTGCGCCTCTGACACTATGTGCGAACGGTGTGCGGCTGCCTGCTGATGCTGAGACTTAGTTGCTTGCTGCAGGGATAAAAGAGTAGGAAAACCAGTAGCTGCCTAGTTTGCCTAGTGGTAGTGCCGGCCCTGATTACAGCGGTAGGAGGTCGCTTACGTGATTTCGCGCAGAAGAGCAGTATGTGTACGTGGGGCGGTCGGCAACCGGTTAAAGTTCATGTGCGAGTAAAGGCAAGGCGTCCCAATACTTTTGACAATATAGGGTATATATCTTTTTCCTCACCCTATCTCAGGTCAGCACACAATGGGTTAACTCCTCCTCTGGAACTCACAGGACCACCTCTTTCTACCTCAATAAAAAAACAGCCCCTCCCCAACTGAGGTGGTTTTTTTTTTTTTTGGACATGCTCCGCCTCCAGGCCACCTGTTGATTTCAGTCCCTGCTCTCAAGGAGCTTGCAATCTAATGCCCCTTATCTCACATTCATACATACTAGGGACCAGTGGCAGCTGGTTCTGTATATTTTGGGGGGGGGGGGGAGGGGGTTATGGTCAAAGCTTAATTGAACAAGCTACAGGTAGAAGCTGATTGGCTACCACGCACAGCTGCACCAGATTTTACGCTACGCTAAGTTTTCTAACTTTTCCTTGCATGCGCTCAGGAATTCTTTGCAAAGTAATATTCTCTTTTTCTGTTTTTTTTTTTTTTTCCTTTTCCATTGTTGTTATTTTTATTTTATTTTTTCCCCCCACAGCCGACAAAGACAGTATACAAAATCTATTATACAGTAGAGCGCAATCTTAGAGAAGTACAAAAGATATGTGAAAACAGATATAAACAAGTATAAAAACATTAACCTTCTTATTAACTTGAATGTATTAGAAACGTTTGCAACAAGTTATTCTTTGGTAACGTTGAGGAAATCTTGCACATACTGTTAGAAATAAATAAACAGAGTGAGGTTTTTTTATTTATTTTTTATTTTTTTTATAAATAATAAATAAAAATTAATTGAAAATATATTGCGACTTGTAACAAAAAGATATAAAATACCAAACAGAAAAAAAAAAAAAAAAGTATGGCCGGGTCTTGTGTTAAAGTCGGTGCTCTTTGCTCTACAACCACCAAGGCCAGCGCAAATAAAGGACTGCGATAAAATATATTTAGGGAATAAATAAATAAATATGCTTTTTTTGGAGGAGATAAGTGATATATTTAGCACTCCAAATGTCAACCGATCGATGGAAATAGTTTGGATAAATAGGGCCTCCAGGTCTGTTAGCCTCAAAGGGTCTGACCGAGGACAATGGATTCCCTACTTGCCTTGCTGCTGTTGGCTGTCGGAGGTTTGTCTTCATTTTTAAAAGAGAAACAATTTAAAAAATGGTGTATGAGTCTTGTGTTCAGGTTTAAACGAGTGGCAGCACTCTTTTATTTAATTATCTTTCATGTATTTTTCTTTTTATTGAGATAAGTGCAGGTTTATTTGGTTTATATTATTTGTAGGTTTTTCTTGCCCTTTGAGTTTACGGATTCATAGTTCCAGATAAAAGTTTCTTAAATGTTTGCTTTTTAGTGTGTATTTTATTTTATTTTACTCTTATTTTTTTTTTTTTTTTTTTTTTTATTTTATTTTATTTTTTTTTTTTTGCTATTTATTTATTTATTTTTCATTTATTTTTATTTTATTGCGACAAGTGCAGTTTTGCATTTGGTTTATACTATTTGGAGGTTTGTCTTACCCTTTGAGTTTATGGTTTCGTAGTTCCAGATAAAGATTTTTAAATTTTTGCTTTTTAGTATGTATTTTATTTTATTTTACTCTTACTTTTTTTCTTTTCTTTTCCTTTTTTTTGCTATTTCATTTTTTTTTACATTTTTTTTTATTTCATTGAGATAAGCGCAGTTTTGCATTTTGTTTATACTATTTGGAGGTTTATTTTACCCTTTGAGTTGATGGCTTCGTAGTTCCAGATAAAGGTTTTTAAATTTTTGCTTTTTGGTGTGTATTTTATTTTACTCTTATTTTTTTCTTTTCTTTTTCTTTTTTGCTATTTATTTATTTTTAATTTTTTTTTTTTTTTGCGATAAGTGCAGTTTTGCATTTGGTTTATACTATTTGGAGGTTTGTCTTTCCTTTTCAGTTTATGGCTTCGTAGTTCCAGATAAAGATTTTTAAATTTTTGCTTTTTAGTATGTATTTTATTTTATTTTACTCTTACTTTTTTTCTTTTCTTTTCTTTTTCTATTTTTGCTAATTATTTTTTTTAATTTTTTTTTATTTTGTTGAGATAAGCGCAGTTTTGCATTTGGTTTATACTATTTGGAGGTTTATTTTACCCTTTGAGTTGATGGCTTCGTAGTTCCAGATAGAAGTTTTTAATTTTTTGCTTTTAGTGTGTATTTTATTTTATTTTACTCTTATTTTTTTTATTTATTTTATTTTATTTTTTTTCTATTTATTTATTTATTTATTTTTCATTCATTTTTATTTTATTGAGATAAGTGCAGTTTTGCATTTTGTTTTTTACTATTTGGAGGTTTATTTTACCCTTTGAGTTGATGGCTTCGTAGTTCCAGATAAAGGTTTTTAAATTTTTGCTTTTTGGTGTGTATTTTATTTTATTTTACTCTTATTTTTTTCTTTTCTTTTCTTTTTCTTTTTTGCTATTTATTTATTTTTAATTTTTCTTCTTTTATTGAGATAAGCGCAGTTTTGCATTTGGTATATACTATTTGGAGATTTATTTTACCCTTTGAGTTGATGGCTTCGTAGTTCCAGATACAAGTCTTTACATTTTTGCTTTTAGTGTGTATTTTATTTTACTCTTATTTTTCTCTTTTCTTTTTCTTTTTTTGCTACTTATTTATTTTTAATTTATTTTTCTTTTATTGATATAAGTGCAGTTTTGCATTTGGTTTATACTATTTGGAGGTTTGTCTTACCCTTTGAGTTTATGGCTTCGTAGTTCCAGATAGAAGTTTTAAAATTTTGGCTTGTTAGTGAGTATTTTATTTTATTTTACTCTTATTTTTTTTCTTTTCTTTTTCTTTTTTTGCTACTTATTTATTTTTAATTTAGTTTTCTTTTATTGAGATAAGCGCAGTTTTGCATTTGGTTTATATGATTTGGAGGTTTGTCTTACCCTTTGAGTTGATGGCTTCATAGTTATGGATAGAAGTTTTTAAGTTTTTGCTTTTTAGTGTGTATTTTATTTTATTTTATTTTTCTATTTTTTTGTTTTTGTTTTTTTGGGGGTTTTTTTGTTGTTGCTATTTTTGCCATAGAGCACATTTTAATTTTATTTTATTTACTGTTATATAACTGTTGAGGGTATCTCTCTAATTCTGGGTTCCTCATTCTGTCAGCTTGCCTTAGTCACCGCAAGAACATGTCTTCAATGGATATTTAAAGTAGAATTAAATGCTAACACGTTCCTGTCATTTCATAAGTCATTTTTTAATCATATAATTCATTACAATAATCCCTGGTGATCCTGCCATGAAGGCCTCTGTTTAGGCACTTCTTGTAATAGGGTGACAACGCTCCATCGCTATCTCCCGATTGTGCTGACGCGTTGCCACCTCATCGTATAGGCTTTCTTTGGAGTCAACCAGTGCCCATTCCAACCCACTATTGTCACCATCAGGAACCTAACCCGCCCCCCCCCTTCCCCAGAGAAATTCCTGACCTCAACCCGAGACTGCAAGCCAGACCTTCTCATCCAACATCAGTGCCTGATCTCACAAATGCTCTTCTGGAAGAATGGTCAAACATTCCCATAGACACCCTCCTAAACCTTGTGGACGGCCTTTCCAGAAGAGTTGAAGCTGTTATAGCAGCAAAGGGCGGGCAAACTCAATATTGAACCCTCCGGACTAAGACTGGGATGTCATTAAAGTCTATGTGTGTGTAAAGGCAGGTGTCCTGATACTTTTGACAATATAGTGTATCCGGTCTTGTCTTGGATCTGGTTGTTTGCAATCCGTCAATGACCCAATCATAAACCGAATCATTCATCTTTATAACATTTTTGTGACCTGCGGTGCTGATTTTTTGCCTTTTATGCTTTTATCCAGCTTATGGCTGTGGTGTTCCCACCTACAAGCCGGCCACATCCAGGGTGGTAAATGGCGAGGACGCCGTGCCACACAGTTGGCCTTGGCAGGTAAGCAGCAGATATCGATACATTGTATACACTCAAAGGTTACATTATAGGGACTTTGTATTGACCGGTAAAATGTTTGTTACATTTTGTTCAGTTAAAAATATCCATCTCTATGCATGATGTAGCAGGGAGCTGGCTATGTGATTGTAGATTTCAGAGGGAACAGGCCTGAACCAGCACCGCTTTTTTACGTTTTACGCTTTTGGGAACATGCATTTGTCTTATTTTGTTTTTAAAATGAGGACACTTTTTATATTTTTTAGTAATACGGGGACACTTTTATATATATTTTTTTGGTATAAATAAAGCGGAGTTCCACCCAAAAGTGGAACTTCCGCTCGTTGTACTCCCCCCCCCCCCCTCCGGTGCCACAATTTATATTCAATCAACCAATTGCTTGTTCTACTGGGCATCCCATATGTTCCCATCCCTATCCAAGTTCAAATCCCTCAATAAGAATACAAAAACAAGCACATGGACTGTTCATTGTCTCCAAGGGGATTGGGAAGTGCATGCTGGGCTGGGCAGGGTAACAGGTGGCCCACAAGTTTCAGCAGCCCCCTACGGAGGTACCGCTACATTTGTATGTGGCTTCTTTTTGCTGTGTTTGGCCTGTAGTCCTGGAGTCTATGGTATTTACTATTAACAAAGCTCCTTTATTTCTTACTTATAGGTGTCACTCCAGTACACTTCTGGAGGATACTGGTATCATACCTGTGGTGGATCTCTCATCTCATCTGAATGGGTGTTGACCGCAGGTCACTGCATCAGGTATGTGATGGATATGGTAGTCCAGTGTAAAAGGGGTTTTCACTTTCGTGTGACTTAGGCTGCGTCCCCACATATGCGAATGCCCGCATCCAATTCGCATGACAGGCGAGTGTGACCGGCTCTTAATGGAGCCGGTTCACACAGGTCAGGGGCGGCCGCGGTCCAGGTTGTAGAAGGGTGCTATGCATCCAGTTCAGGTGCAAATTCAGGCAAAAATTCAGACCTGAAACGCACCTGAACTGGTAAACAGACACGCACCGGACCCCATGCTGGGAGCCGCGGCCGGAGATATGTGAACCCCGGCCTGATGGTCTGTATGCACTCTTGTGAAACTTTTACTAAACATTTTGGGGTTGGGTTACTAAAGGAAAAGATGATGAAATAGATAAATGTGTGTTGCGTTAAGACAGCCCCTTCAATTGAATGGGCAACCTAAGGCATGGCAATGAACAAAAAAGGTGAAAACAGCAATTTTGTGATTGATTAAGAAGGTTCCTTGGTGTGCCATTTAAAATGAACTGTTGTCGTGACCCCAGCCTCAGTCTTCAGTCAGTATGTAGATAATTATATGGAGAAGGTGTATGAAGGACTCCAGTGTAGTTCCACAAATTGGCTGCTAAATATTGCCATAGTTAGGATTGGGAACCCTGTGGTGAAGAGTAGGCAATGCAGGTGCCTAGGTAGCCACTAGAGGTCCCTAGAGTAGTGAGTGGGATATACCAAAGATGGCAACAAAGTACCAGCCTTGCCCATGTAGGGCATCTTGGGAAAAGGGCTCTAGTTTGGTGGAAGTCTGTCTGTGTGGTTGGTTGGCCATGGAAAGAAGTGCAAAGATCACAACAGAAAAAATGTAATCTTCTGAGGATGCAGCTTCTGGAAGCTTGGGGGGGATGCAAGGAAGCAGAGGTGCAGCACTAGGGAACCACTCTAATCCCTTGGGTATGGGCTGACAAAACCCCTAAGAGGTGTGCTCCTCTACTCGGCTCTCTGCTCTGTTTACGACTGAAGGATTGTGCCATCACCATTGGGGTCAAGTATGGATTCTTCCTTCTAACCTCTAATGCAGAGGTCTCCAAACTTTTCGGTATGAGGCCCACATTGTATATTTTACAAATAACATCTTTGGCACCATAGTCCCCCCCTTACATTAGGGTGCCCATCAGACTCCCCCTTACATCAGGGTCCCTATCAGAGTCCTCCATTGCATCAGGGTCCCCACCAGTGTCTCCCCTTACATCAGGGTCCCAATCAGAGTCTCCCCTTAATTCTGGGTTCCCACTAGAGTCCCACCTTACATCATAGGATCCCCACCAGAGCCCCTCTTTATATCAGGGTCCCCATTAGAGTCCCCCTTTACATTAGGGGTCCCATCAGATTCCCCCCCTTACCTTAGGGTCCCCACCAGAATCCCCCCTATATCAGGGTCCCCATCAGATTTCCCCTTCACATCAGGGTCCCCATCAGAGTCCCCCATTATATTGGGGTCCCAACTTTACAGTAAAGTCCCCATCAGAATTCTCCATGTATCAGGGTCCCCATTTGAGTCTCCCACTACATCAGGGACTCCATTAGAGTCCCCCTTATATCAGGTTATAACAGGTAACCTACGCTGACATTAATTCTCAAGCTGTGCACATGAAGGATACACCATTGACCCTAACCACCAGCCAGATAACATCTTGTAGAGGGCCAGATGTGGCCCGCAGGCCGTAGTTTGGAGGCCCTTGCTCTAATGGGAATGTCTTCTGGAAAATAAACCTTGTGGGAAAGGTCTGCTATTGGGGTCCATTGCGGTAAGGCATTAAGGAAGGTATGGGGCAGACTACTGCTGGTGCTGTTATGGCACCCAGGGGAGGAACCTCAGCCCATGGCTCCTCGGGGAGTCTGAGGGACCAACTGATACCAGGCGGAAAGCTTAAATGAGTGCAGATGCTTCACTGCCACAAAGCTGTGAATGTGATGCCCGACCAGCTACGTCACACCTTTAATGTATCCTATCATTTCTTTGCTTACAGCACCTCCAGAGTGTACAGAGTTCAGCTCGGAAGACACAACCTGAGACAAGTCGAATCCAACATCAAGACCATCAGCGTCACTAAACTCATTAACCATCCCAAATGGAACCCCAATGTTCTGTCCAATGGGTAACCTCCTACACAACAAACACAAACAATGCTGTTTCATGATACAATTTTTCTGAAAAATGATACTGCTTCTGAAAAATAGGGAATGTCATGAGTGAATGTATGAACGTCTGTAAAGTCAATATAAAGTCCATTTTAAGTCCCAGACAGGAATGTAACTGACATTCGATATCGCACCCAGACAGGAATGTAACTAACACTTGCTGTTTCACCCAGACAGTAATGTAACTGACACTCGCTGTCACGCCCAGATAGGAATGTAACTGACACTTGCTGTCACGCCCAGACAGGAATGTAACTGACATTCACTGTCACGCCCAGACAGGAATGTAACTAACACTTGCTGTCACGCCCAGACAGGAATAAAACTAACACTTGCTGTCATGCCCAGACAGGAATGTAACTGACACTTGCTGTCACGCCCAGACAGGAATGTAACTGACACTCGCTTTCCCGCCCAGACAGGAATGTAACTGACACTCGCTGTCCCGCCCAGACAGGAATGTAACTGACACTCGCTGTTCCGCCCAGACAGGAATGTAACTGACACTCGCTTTCCCGCCCAGACAGGAATGTAACTGACACTCTCTGTCACGCCCAGACAGGAATGTAACTGACACTCGCTGTCCCGCCAAGACAGGAATGTAACTGACACTCGCTTTCCCGCCCAGACAGGAATGTAACTGACACTCGCTGTCCCGCCCAGACAGGAATGTAACTGACACTCTCTGTCACGCCCAGACAGGAATGTAACTGACACTCGCTGTCCCGCCAAGACAGGAATGTAACTGACACTCGCTTTCCCGCCCAGACAGGAATGTAACTGACACTCGCTGTCCCGCCCAGACAGGAATGTAACTGACACTCTCTGTCACGCCCAGACAGGAATGTAACTGACACTCGCTGTCCCGCCCAGACAGGAATGTAACTGACACTCACTTTCATGCCCAGACAGAAATGTAACTGACACTCACTGTCATGCCCAGACAGGAATGTAACTGACACTTGCTATCACGCTCTGGCAGAAATGTAACTGACACTCGCTGTCACTCCCAGACAGGAATGTAGCTGATTTTACACTACAGGAGCTTCTTCATAGAAGGGATGTTCTTCTTTATACAGTTTCAACCATCTCCAGTTCTACATACATATGGAAACTACAATACATATATAATTATGCATAGTATCAGTTTCTCTTTTACATGAAAGTAAAGGTTCTGAAAGTAAAGTTTTACTGGTCCTTTAAATTGCACAGTTCCATAGTCAATACTTTCCCTTGCATCCACTAGGAATGACATCTCCCTCCTTAAGCTGGCAGAGCCAGTAGAATTCAGCGACACCATCCAGCCCGCTTGCCTGCCCCCTGCTGGCGTCATCCTTGAACACAATTTTGGCTGCTACGTCACCGGCTGGGGGAACCTTCAGAGTAAGTGAGCCTTGGCTTTAATTACCTTAGAGGTAACTTACTGAAACTACTGTCCTCTCCTTCTGAAAATCCATAATTGTATAGCTCTTCTAGGAGCTCTAATGTGTCTTACTAGCCTTCTTGACCTTGTAATATAGTTGTGTTAATTGTCTAACTGAATTGTATCTTCTACATCTTTCATTTTCTACATCAATGTAACCAATTTAGGAAGGTAACTCCATGACCATAGGAATTATGGAATATGAATTAGGTTTTGCTATGACGAGTTCAGTCCTAGGTCATTAACCCTAGCCTCACAGATGTGTATTTTGCAGAACAATCATTCAATGATCCATGATTGTGGAATCATTCATGACAGAACCTCCTCAGAAGTCCTATGAAGACCTTGGCTAGTTAGGCTTTAGGATGCGCTGCATTCCTTCCAGGTTTACTTTTTTGGGGGGGTTTGTTTGTTTATTTTTGTCAAATGTGCTGTCTTCCTTGGCTGCTTATCACAGACAGCATGTTTTAATCTGACCATCTTGTTGGTGAATTTTAAGGAAAATTAGGGAGGCACGGTGTTCAGCCCCGCCTCCCAATTCTCTCAATGACATTTGGGGTTCATCAGACCTTATTTTTTTAGCACCCTCTCAGATAAGCTGCTAGGTTTGGTAAGGCAAATTTCGATTTCTGTGGCTCTCCTGTAATCAGCAAAGCAGCATGTGATTACTTTGGGCTTCTCAGGGCTGTGTAGGTTGCAAGTGTGGTTGCTCCCCCCTGTTTTCTGGAGGCTTACAGAATTTAGTGGGTGGGAGAGTCAAATGAGTAGCCTGAATATTTATGCAACCCCAGCCAATCCCTGGGGAGTCGTTCCCAGAAGGTGGCTGGGGAGTGCATTGTCAGAAACCATGAAATCAGACCAAGACAGAAGTACAGTTGAATCACACATGTTTTTTGATAAAAGTGAAAAGAACTAACGCAGTCAAAACATAGCCAACGTTCAGTAACCGCAACGGATAGTCAGCCAAGCCAGAAGTCAGGGATCAAAGAAATGAAACAGCAAGCAGGATCTGAAGCCAGAAGGGATGTCAGCAAAGCCAGTCTTTAAACAGGACCACAGGAGATAGTTTCTTGTGATGTTGACCAAGGCGAAGGCAGAGCTTCTCTGGACAGGACGGCTTAAATAGGCAGGACTGACGAGCAGGATCATCAACAGCTGAGTAACTGTGGAGAGAGATGGGAGTTGGCAATTAGCCGACGGCTGAGCGGCCAGCTCAGAGAAGGAAGGGCTGAGCCCGGCCCTGACATGCATAAATAGTTTGGGCCTCAGAAAGCAGTGTTCCTCCCCAGGGGGAGAGGTTAAGAGGTTTCCCTTCATGGCAGTCCAGCTAAAGATTCTGCTAGTCTCATCAAGGTCCCAGCTGTGCATAGCTGGGGGGGGGCTGTACTGCCTACCTAATGGTCAAATGGATGGCAGCCCCAACCAATCAGGCTCATGCTGGTTCCTAGCTGAACCCAGGCCCTCCTGCTGACAGCGGGACCCGGTGTGGGAGGGTTGGCTTACCCCCCTATCAGCAGCCCTGCCCATGTCCATATTTATCTGTTACAAGTACGGAGAGAAGACAGTTTCCAGTTTTGTAAGAATTTGTTTAGACATATGTTCAGATAATGGGGAAATTGACACAGAAAAGCACAAAAACACCCTAGAAAAGGGGCGCTATAAATGTGACTCCATGTTTTTTCTTTGTAAAAAAAAAGTTGGAAATACACTTAAAAAGTAAAAAGAAGAAAGATTTATTACTGATGTTGATAAAATGAAATTGGATTTTTATTTTAGCCGACGGACCTGGTGCAGATGCCCTGCAGCAAGGTCTTCTCCTGGTTGTGGGCCATGACATCTGCTCTCAGCGTGACTGGTGGGGAGTGACCGTGAAGAACAACATGATCTGCGCCGGAGGAGACGGCATTGTGTCATCCTGCTATGTACGTACTACCAGATAAGACTCTATGGTCCTCACTCATCGTGCACTGATAGCATTTCTTAGGTTCTATATAGCATTTGATGAATGATTAAAGGACATAATATTGGTTAAAGGCCACTTTACCATGGTGTAAGCACACTTCAAGGTACCTTCAATGCAACTGCAGCTTGAGGACAGTCTTCAGCTGGTTCATCCTCCTGCGACAGTGATTTCAGTAGCACTCCATCTTTGCCATTAAAGTGGAATAAAATCAATGAATACAACTAACCTACTGTACAAAAGTGAAAGGTTAAAGTGCACACAGGGAAGCTGCCCAGTTCTAATTGTGTCAAAAAGGCTTCAGCTTTGCCTCCTCCCAAGCCAAGTCCCTAACCCCTTTCACCGGGGCACTATTCCTCTTACTGACAGCAAGGATGGGGCACTATTCCTCCCAATGACACCAACAATCTGGCACTATTCCTCCACTGATACCAACATCAGGGCACCGTTCCTCCCACTGACACCAACAATGGGGCATTATTCCTCCCATTGACACCAACAACAGGGCACTGTTCCTCCCACTGACACCAATAATGGGGCACTATTCCTCCCACTGACACCAATGATGGGGCACTATTCCTCCCACTGACACCAATGACGGGGCACTATTCCTTCCACTGACACCAACAACAGGGCACTATTCCTCCCACTGACACCAACAACGAGGGGGGGGGGCACTATTCCTCCCACTGACACCAACAACGGGTTACTATTCCTTCCACTGGCACCAACAACGGGGGGGCACTATCCCTCCCACTGATACCAACAACGGGGTACTATTCCTTCCACCGGCACCAACAATGGGGCACTATTCCTCCCACTGATACCAACAACGGGGTACTATTCCTTCCACTGGCACCAACAATGGGGCACTATTCCTCCCACTGATACCAACAATGGGGCGCTATTCCTTCCACTAACACCAACAATAGGGTACTATTCCTTCCACTGACTCTCAACAATGTGGCACTATTCCTCCCATTGACACTATTGATGGGGCGCAATTTCTCCCACTGACACCAACAATGGGGCACTATTCCTCCCCCTATTACCAAAGATACTCCCATTGATGCCAGGACAATTTCTACTCCCAATGGCCATAGCCTGGCCCATGAATTGGCCCTTTGCTCAGAAAGACCCCGCGACATACAGGATGTGGACATATGTTGACGCAGAACCTCTTCCTTTATGACTCTTTACACGACTGTCCCCCATTTCCATGGGTTCCATAATATCGTCCTTCTCTCCTGTGTTAAAACTTAAACTTTATTTTCCGGCAGGGTGACTCCGGCGGACCCCTGAACTGCCAGAATTCACAAGGCGGCTGGGAGCTTCATGGTGTCGTTAGCTTCGGATCATCTCTGGGATGTAACTACTACAAGAAGCCCTCCGTCTTCACCAGAGTCTCTGACTATAACAGCTGGATCAGCACGGTCAGTACCTAACACTAAGAGGTCTATATATATATATCTATATATAGATCTATATATAGATCTATATCTATATATAGATCTATATATAGATCTATATATATATATCTATATATAGATATATATATATATCTATATATATATTCATTGGTCATTCAAATTTGCACAGCAATATTTTTTTTATGCATAGACGCCTAAGTTACAATGAAGAATCAGAAGCAATGCATTTTATGGGAAGCAGTACAAAATGATTGGCCGCAAACCACTCTGCAAAGTAGACATGTGCACTGCCGGAAAATGTGTTCGTTTTCATTTCATTCTTTTTTTTTTTTCGTTTTTTCGGGTCATTCGGTATGATCGAAATTTGTTATTTCCAATATATTCGTAACTTTGGAAAAATTAGGAGTTGTAATTATGTTCCATTTGTTTAGAGGCGGTTTTCGTTATGCCGATAATTCGTAAAAAATCTGAAATTCAAAAATCCGAAAATTTGAAAATCCGATAATTCAAAAATCCGAAAATTCAAAAACCTGAAAATAAGAACAAAAATTTGAAAGAAAGAGATTAAGAACGGAAATCAGAAATAACTAACTAACTAATAATACCTAACCTTTAAATTATAGGTATTGGTATTTCCTTTCAAATTTGGCTGTTAGCGAACGTAACGAATACGAATTTATCCGAAGTTACGAATGATCTGAAATAAGGAATGCCGCATCTAAACAAGTGGAACGTATCGAATTAATAATAAATAATAATAAAAAAGTTTTTATTATTATTGTTATTTATTATTATTGATTCGTTATGTTCCATTTGTTTAGATGGGGCAAAGTAGACATGTGCACTGCCGTAAAATTTGTTCGTTTTCGTTTCATTCATTTTTTTTTTTCTTTTTCATTTTTCGGGTCATTCGTTATGATCGAAATTCGTTATTTCCAATATATTCGTAACTCCGGAAAAATTCTAATTCGTTATGCTCCATTCATTTAGAGGCAGTTTTCATTATTCCGATAATTCGTAAAAATCTGAAATTCAAAAATCCGACAATTCCAAAACCTGGAAATAAGAACAAAGATTCGAAAGAACGAAAATCCGAAAATAAGAACGAAAATCAGAAATAATAACTAACTAATAATACCTAACTATTAAATTATAGGTATTGGAATTTCCTTTCAAATTTGGTTGTTAGCGAACGTAACAAATACGAATTTATCCGAAGTTACGAATTATCTGAAATAACAAATGCCGCATCTAAACAAGTGGAACGTAACAAATGAATAATAAATAATAATAAATACGTTTTTATTATTATTATTATTATTATTTTTTATTATTATTGAATGTTATGTTCAATTTGTTTAGATGAGGCAAAGTAGACATGTGCACTGCCGGAAAATTTGTTCGTTTTCTTTTCATTCATTTTTTTTTTTTTTTCATTTTTCGGGTCATTCGTTATGATCGAAATTTTGTTATTTCCAATATATTTGTAACTTTGGAAAAATTCTAATTCGTTATGTTCCATTTGTTTAGAGGCGGCTTTGGTTATTCCGATTATTCGTAAAAAACGGAAATGCAAAAATCCGATAATTCCAAAATCTGAAAATTCAAAAACCTGAAAATGAGAACAAAAATTCGAAAGAACGAAAATCCGAAATAATAACTAACTAATAATAAATTAGAATTTTCGAAAATTAGGAAATTCAAAAACCTGAAAATTCGAAAATCTGAAATAACTAACTATTAAATTATAGGTATTGGAATTTCCATTCAAATTTGGCTGTTAGTGAACGTAACGAATACGAATTTATCCGAAAATAACAAATGCCCCATCTAAACAAATGTAACGTAACAAATTAATAATAAATAATAATAATAAAAAAAAGTTTTTATTATTATTATTTATTATTATTGATTCGTTATGTTCCATTTGTTTAGATGGGTCATTCATCATTTCGGATAATTCGTAACTTTGGATAAATTCGTATTCGTTACATTCACTAACAGCCAAATTTGAAAGGAAATTCCATTACCTATAATTTAATAGTTAGTAGTAGTTAAGTTTTTATTAGTTAGTTATTATTTTAGATTTTAGAATTTTCGGGTTTTCGAATCTTCGGATTTTCTTTCTTATAAATTTTCGTTCTTACTTTAGGATTTTCTCATTTTCGAATTTCGAATTTCCGATTTTCCCAATTTATGAATTTTAAAATTTACGGATTCTCTTTTTTTTTCGAATTTCTATATTTTTGAATTAGCGAATTTTCGAATATTTGAATTTACGAATTTTCAGATATTCTAATTTACTGAATATTCTGAAAAATTCGTTAAACGGGTTTCCTTTAATTTGGATGGTTTAGAATCAACGAATTTGCCGAAATTTGTTAAAAAAAACTAATTTGGAACGGAACGAATTGCACATGTCTAGTTTGAGGTGGCCTAAAAACCTGGACACACAATTCAAAACCCGAACTCTCCTGATGAATCCCGGACGGGTGGCAACCCTAGCTCCTGTCTTGTGTATGTATAGAAAGGGAAAAGCGCCATCTAGTGGGAAGTTTAATAAAAATGTCAGCACTCACAGTACATATCTGGTCACATGCAAAATAATCTACGTAGGTGTCCCGGTCCCGCCGATGATAGCAAATCACAGCCACTGGAGGTGCTCACAGGGTTGGAGGAGATGTAGAGTCGGTCTGCCCCCAAACTGACATCACCTCTGCCCTATACCCATGGGGTCCCAGAACTTCTCCTCCAGCCCTGTGAGCACCTCCAGCGGCCCTGATTTTCTATCATCGGCAGGACCGGGACACCGGATATGGAAATGGCCAGATATGTACTGCGAGTTATATAACATTTTTAATAAACTGCCCACTAGGTGGCGCTTTTCCCCTTCCATATACACACACACAGGAGCAGTGGGGAAAATCGCTTGTGATTCGGACAGCAATCGCACCGCATTCCTGTTCAAATCACATGTGATTCTTTGCGGTGCGTTTTGCTCCAAATCGCACCGCAACGTATCGGTACTCAGTATCGGCGGGTACTTGATCGAAAGTATCGGTACTCTTTCAGATAAAAAAAACGGTATTGGTGCAACCCTAGTGTGTACTATTGTGATAGCTGTGATTGGCCATAGCCATCACATGGTACAGATGCACTGTGATTGGCCCTGTCTGACCAAATCACAGAGATCATCACAACAGTACACAATGAATGGCGATGAGTGAAAGCCATTCATTGTGTAGAACTGTCATACGATTGCTTTGATTGGTCACAGCAATCACATGGTACTGGGGCCGGCCCCGTACAATAATCTGTCATACGCTGTGTCTGGTTACAGATCGTGCTACAGTGTGGTCCCTAGGGCGTGCGCGAAGCACGTGACTGGGGGATGTGACGTCTACCTGGAATGGCAGAGCTCCCGCTCGGCCATTATTTGTCCATAGGCCAGACAGGAAGAGGTTACATATGCCTTACCAGTGGTATATAAACAGCAATTGCCAGGAAATTTATATTTTATTGAATGCTGTTTTATCACATATATAGTATAAAACCAGTTACAAAAAAAAATCCCCAAAGTAAAGTGTACAAACCAGCTCTATCCGTCTACGCGTTTCGTGCAGCTTCAGCTTCATCAGGACAACAGATAACACTTTCTTATATTGCTAAAGTAAGCGAATGGTAATCCATCTAGAAGAGATAATAAAAATGAGAAATATTATATAAAATTTAAATTTTAACATTTTCTTGTTCTGTCCTGGTTTTCTTAGACCATCGCATCCAACTAATGCTGATCTGCGATCCTGGAGTCTGCGTGATTATATGAGGATTCCTGACCGTTCGATGCAGAGTTCCTTCATTTCATTTTTTGGCTTTTCCAGGAAAAAAAAAAAAAAGACTGTCTTCCTGTTCTGGAGTAATAAAGTTATTTTCCTGCTATCATTCAGTTTTGGTGTCTGTTCAATAAGTATCCTAACTGCTATACACTATAGCTCTGACATATACCGCAGTGGTGTACAGAGATCGCTGAGCCAGTCACATCAGTCTCTGTACCAGCGGAGCTTACACTCCAATGTCCCCTCCCCCACAGTCACACACTATTATTATTATAATACATTTATATAGCTCTGACATATACCGAAGCGCTGTACAGAGAACACTGAGCCAATCACATCAGTCTCTGTACCAGAGGAGCTTACATTTTAATGTCCCCCCCCACAGTCACGCACTATTATTATTACCGTATACATTTATATACCTCTGACATATACCGCAGCGCTGTACAGAGAACACTGAGCCAGTCACATCAGTCTCTGTACCAGAGGAGCTTACACTCTAATGTCCCCTCCCCCACAGTCACACACTATTATTATTATACATTTATATAGCTCTGACATATACTGTAGCGCTGTACAGAGAACACTGAGCCAGTCACACCAGAGGAGCTTACACTCTAATGTCCCCTCCCCCACAGTCACACAATATTATTATACATTTATATAGCTCTGACATATACCGCAGTGCTGTACAGAGAACACTGAGCCAGTCACATCAGTCTCTGTACCAGAGGAGTTTACACTCTAATGCCCCCCCCCCCCCCCCACACACACACACACACAGTCACACACTCTTATCAGTACACATGTAGCACCCTCTAGTTAGGTAGGTGCTAGAGGTTAGATTTTTCTTTAGCGTAGGAAAACTTAGGCAGGTCTAGCTGGTGGCTAGGCCTGTTTGTTTTCATTCTGGGCTGGGGGTGGCTCAGGGCAGGGCTGGGTGACTCACAGGTAGCATCACTGTCACCTCCTTCTTCTTTCTAGAAGATGCTAGAAAGAGAGGAGGAGAGGCGATGTAGGGCTGCCTGGGGTGTCCTGGGGTGCCCTGACCAATCCCCAACTTGGATTGGCAGGCCTCCTCAAATACCCAGGGTCAGCCCAGCTGGGGGGGGGGGGTTCGGGTGGAAGAGATGGAGTAAGAGAGTGCTGAGGCTGTTGGGGCCCACGGGGAGCTCCTCAATCTAGAGGGGTGACCCTGGGCCTGGGGTTCAGGTGCAGCCAGGAAGGAGAAAGTGATCCTGGAACAGAGGCACATGAGAGAACAAAGAGAGGTCAGGGGGAGAGAGCACTGCTGAGAGACTCCAGGGAGGACAACTGGTTGCAGTCA
The DNA here is from genome assembly GCF_042186555.1 of Aquarana catesbeiana. NCBI lineage: Eukaryota > Metazoa > Chordata > Amphibia > Anura > Ranidae > Aquarana > Aquarana catesbeiana. Next base: position 12,141,120 of record NC_133333.1, on the reverse strand, counting down.
GGAGGGCTGGTGAGTGAACGACAGTCCGGAGGACTGGGGAGGCGCGCCTGAGAGAACTGGGAGATTGCAGTTTGAGATGGGTGCAGAACCAGAAGAGTGGACTGTGGTAAAAAGGGGAAGTGGAAAGAGGCAGCTGCAGCCAAGGGGGCCGGCAGGGCCTAAAGAGGTTTTACTGGGATCGGTAGCCGAGTTGAGGACAGTTAGCACCGGAACTGTTTCTACATCATAAGGCCCGGGGACCCTGCCCGCAAAAGGCCATTCACTGAGGCTGAGTTAGTGTCAGGCCAAACCATGCTGGCTGGTCCGGGAATCTGCAGCACGTGGAGGAGTGAAGGAAAAGAGGTCTTAAGCAAGAGTTGTACTGGAGTGTAAATACAGGAGTGTATATCGTAGTCCCAAGCAAGTTATACTAAATCTTTCTGGGCATCCCATAATTTCCCATTCCAAACCAAGTTCAATGCCCTCCAAAATAAAAAAAAACAAAGCTTATGGACTGTTCTATGTCTCTGAGTGCCTGAGAGATGGATGCCAGGCTGGGCAAGGTGACGGGTGAACCACAATATTCAGCAACCCCTGCGGGGGGGGGGGGGATGGCTACATTTGGAGGCTCGTCCGGGATCACCTATTCATGGTTAACCTGCCAGTCGTTGCCCCTAGCAATTGAAGTTGAGAAATGAAACTTTGGGGAAGGACATATGTGCTCTGCCTGCTATTCAGCGCTATAGTAACAAGTGCCGTTGTCCATAGCAACCAGCGGGAGCTGCCTTCAAGTTCAATTTTATTGCTGCCTGGTCACCCAGTCGCCCTAACCACAGCTGGGAATGGACACTTGTGCTAAAAACCTGCAACTTCAGGAACTGTTTTACCATGTGCTGTCACCCGTGGCAACCACGCCCATGGATTACAAATACATCCAGCGACGCTGGATGTCTTGACTTGGATTATAAACATGTCTGGCAATTCAGCTTATATTTATTACTGAAATTGTTAGGATACATTTATATACAGTAGCTCTGACATATACCGCAGTGCTGTACAGAGATCACTGAGTCAGACGCATCAGTCTCTGCACCAGAGGAGCTGACACTCCGATCAGGTTGCACAGACAATACACTGGCACCATCCTCTGAAGAGCGATTTGCAGTAGATCGCTTTTCAGAGGGCGACTGATGGGTAGAGGGAAGGAGCTATGTATTATAACCCCTAAAAAAAAAAACCCCACACCACCACAGCGCAACATTTGCACTGCACCCATTTGTGGCGCTGCCCCATTCAGTTGAGAGTGACGGGGGGGAGGACATTTTACCGCACCATGATGGTTTGCAGCACATGCGCGCTCCTGTAGCGAGGGAGTGGTTGGGAAGGAAGGTAAACGCGCGTCTCAGCTGTGCGCTTTGGCCGCCCCCCTAACTGCAAATGTAAAGGAGGCCTAAAATATAAGATTTACTTTTGCATTGATACTTTTTTTATTTTTGGAAGGAATGTCTGTATGTGGGGCTCGGCAGGGAAAGTGGTGGCTGCGGGTGATGGGTGATCAAACGAGAACCCTCGGGGTGGAGAGATGGATTTGATACTGAAAAAAATCAGAACTATGAACACATAAGCAACGCAACCCCCCCAAAATCATCTCCATCCTTTTTTTACATTTTTTTTTAATAAGAATTCTAAAAAAAACTCACAGGTTGACAGAGGAAGGAAAAGCACAAACAGCCACATGACAGGGAATGGCTGCTGAGATAAAACCAATGGCAGCACAGGCCACACTGGAAGAGCTCCTTGTGTCCCATTTGACCAATCACAGGAACAGAACTGTAAAAAGTAACTGCCGACATAAATCTGGTGCCAGAATAGGTCACACTAGAAGCACTTGCGCATACCTCCCAACTTTTTGAGATGGGAATGAGGGAGACCTATCAGCAAAAGCATGCAGGCATAGGACACGCCCCTTGCCACGCCCCCCCTTAAAGGAAAATTGTACAAAAATTCAAGATTGGTTAAATCCACAAGTGTTTTTTTTTTTTTTTTACCACTAATATTGCTTTATATTGGTTTTTGGAATTTACAAAATGCAGCAATTTAGAAATCAGATGAAAGGTTTAGCTCTGGGAAACACTTTTTGATAGATAAAAAGTGCATTTTATATACAACTATATAGATCAGACCAAAATGAGGGACAAATGAGGACGAAGGAGGGACAGAGGGACATTGCTCCAAATCAGGGACAGTCCCTCGAAATCAGGGACAGTTGGGAGCTATGCTTGTGTCCCATTCAGTAAAGAATGGCTGCTGAGATAAAACCAACTGCAGCATAGGCCACGCTAGAAACAGTTATGTTCTTTCTGACCCAGCCAGTAATGAATAAGTGCTGAGAAAAAAACAATTGCAGCATAGGTCACACTAGAAGCACTTGTGTCCTGACACAGTCAGTAAAGAAGAACTGCTGAGATGAATCCAACTTGCAGTGTAGGCCACACTAGAATTGTTCCTTGTGTCCCGTCGGACCCATCAGAGTACGGACTGGTAAAATATGGCTGCTGAGATAAAAACCAATGGCAGCATAGGCCACACTGGAAGAGCTCCTTGTGTCCTATTTGACCAATCACAGGAACAGAACTGTAAAAAGCAACCACTGTCATAAATCTGGTGCCAGAATAGGTCACAATAGAAGTACTTGTGTCCCGCCTGACCCATTCAGTAAAGAATGGATGCTGAGATAAAACCAACTGCAGCATAGACCACACTGGAAGAGCTCCTTGTGTCCCATTTGACCAATCACAGAACAGAACTGTAAAAAGTAACTGCTGACATAAATCTGGTGCCAGAATAGGTCACACTAGAAGTACTTGTGTCCCGTTTGACCCATTCAGCATAGCTCCCAACTGTCCCTGATTTGGAGCAATGTCCCTCTGTCCCTCATTCCTCCTCATTTGTTCAAAAAGTGTTTTCCAGAGCTAAACCTTTCATCTGATTTCTAAATTGCTGCATTTGTACATTTTTAAAGCCAATATAAAGGAATAGTAGTGGTAAAAAAAAAGTCCTTGTGGATTTAATTAACTTTTTTTTTGGTTAATTCTCCTTTAAGGGGCGTGGCAGGGGGGCGTGTCCTATGCCTACATACGTTTGCTAGTAGGTGTCCCTCATTCCCATCTCATAATGTTGGGAGGTATGCAAGAAAGACTGCCGAGATAAAACCAACTGCAGCACAGGCCGCGCTGGAAACAGTTATGTTCTTTCTGACCCAGCCAGTAAACAATAACTGCTGAGAAAAAAACAACTGCAGCGTAGGTCACACTTGCAGCACTGGTGTCCCGCCTGACCCAGTCAGTAAAGAAGAACTGCTGAGATGAATCCAACTTGCAGTGTAGGCCACACTAGAATTGTTCCTTGTGTCCCGTCGGACCCATCAGAGTACAGACTGGTAAAATATGGCTCCTGAGATAAAACCAACGGCGGCATAGGCCACACTGGAAGAGCTCCTTGTGTCCCATTTGGCCAATCACAGGAATTACAGAACTGTAAAAAGCAACCGCTGTCATAAATCTGGTGCCAGAATAGGTCACACTAGAAGTACTTGTGTCCCGCCTGACCCATTCAGTAGAGAATGGCTGCTGAGATAAAACCAACTGCAAGCATAGGCCACGCTAGAAACACATAGCTCCCAACTGTCCCTGATTTCAAGGGACTGTCCCTGATTTGGAGCAATGTCCCTCTGTCCCTCATTCCTCCTCATTTTGGTCTGATCTATATAGTTGTATATAAAATGCACTTTTTATCTTTCAGAAAGTGTTTCCCAGCGCTAAACCTTTCATCTGATTTCTAAATTGCTACATTTGTCAATTCCAAAAGCCAATATAAAGGAATAGAAGTGATGAAAAAAAAAAACCACTTGTGGGTTTAACCAATCTTATTTTTATACCATTCCCCTTTAAGGGGGCGTGACAGGGGGGGCGTGTCCTATGCCTGCATGCTTTTGCTGATTGATGTCCCTCATTCCCATCATAGAAAGTTGGGAGGTGTGGGAGGAGTTATGTTCTTTCCGGTGTCTTGTCAAATACAGTCCCCTATCATATAGTGTCCGCCCTGAACTGCGCAGGCGCAGTACGGAGGACAAACGAGACGCCGAAAGTCTCCGAAGTTTAACAGCTGATCATCAGCTGTACACGGCGCCTGCGCTTTTATTCTCACCCTATGTCCAGGTTCATTCCCTACTATCCAAGTGGACATAGAGTGAGAATATATAGTTGCCGAGCGCAGCGAGGCCGTGCCCGAAGCGTGGCGAGCGAAGCGAGCCCGCGAGGGGCCCTCTTACACAGCCATCGCTAAGAAGTGCCGAAGTGCCGTGTACAGCTGATGGTCAGCTGATCAACTTCGGACACTTTCGGCATCTCCTTCTGCTCCGTACTGCGCCTCCTATCCGATAGGAGGACAGTATATGTCAGAACACTGGCCCAGCCAGTAGAGAAGAAGAACTGCTGAGATAAATCCAGTTGCAGTGTAGGTCACACTAGAAGCACTGGTGTCTTATCTGACCCAGTCACTAATAAGTGCTACAATAAAAGCAATGGCAGCTCAGGTCACACCGGTGTTCTGACATATAGTGTCCTCCTATGGGATAGTGTCCGCCCCGTACTGCGCAGGCGCAGCGCCTGCGCAGTACGGAGGAGCAGGAGATGCCGAAAATGTCCGAAGTTGATCAGCTGACCATCAGCTGTACACTGCGCTCGGCACTTGTTAGCGATGGCTGTGTAAGAGGGGCCCCTCGCCACGCTTCGGGCACGGCCTCGCTGCGCTCGGCAACTATATATTCTCACTCTATGTCCACTTGGATAGTAGGGAATGATCCTGGACATAGGGTAAGAATAAATGCGCAGGCGCCGTGTACAGCTGACGATCAGCTGTTGAAGTTCGGAGACTTTCGGCGTCTCGTTTGTCCTCCGTACTGCGCCTGCGCAGTACAGGGCGGACACTTCTGGATAGGGGACTGTATTCGACAAGACACCGGGTCTGCTCCTTGTATCCTATGTGACCAATCACAGTGTAGGACAGGAAAGGACAGACATATAAGAACGGCATTCATTGGGTCCATGCATGGCACAGAGGTGGAGGTGGGATGCCCTTTTATGGTGTTTTTGGGCGGTGACCGGTTTTCTATTGGCTGAACAAGAACAGCCGGGGTTGCCCGGCAACCAGCTCCAAGCCGTGTGACATGACGCGCTCCCTGACGGCGTCAGATGATGTCACATGACGCGCGGTCGCACAGGACACGTAGAGTAAAACGCAGGCGCAGTAGAGGGCTATCAGGAGGGTACGGCGCAGGCGCAGTGGGGGGAGGAAGGTGACAGGAGGGTACGGCGCAGGCGCAGTGGAGGGGGCGGAAGGTGACAGGAGGGTACGGTGGCCGGGAAGGGCTGTAGCGGAGAGGGTCGCCATGACGCTCTTCCACTTCGGGAATTGTTTCGCTCTGGCCTATTTCCCTTATTTCATCACCTACAAGTGCAGCGGCCTGTGAGTGGAGGAGGGGAGGTGGTGGGGCCCCGGAAGGGGGGGGTGAGGGGCCCCTGACTGACTCTCTCTGTGTGTATTACAGGTCCGAGTACAACGCCTTCTGGAGATGTGTGCAGGCCGGAGCCACCTACCTCTGTGTACAACTCTGCAAGGTGAGGGGGCAGTACAGTGCGACTGACAGGAGGGGGCGCTCTGCAACTCAGAGACTGCAGACATGATACAGGAGATGGTCAGAAACTGAAGACATGATACAGGAGATGGTCAGAGACTGCAGACATGATACAGGAGATGGTCAGAGACTGAGGACATGATACAAGAGATGGTCAGAGACTGCAGACATGATACAAGAGATGGTCAGAGACTGCAGACATGATACAGGAGAGGGTCAGAGACTGCAGACATGATACAGGAGATGGTCAGAGACTGAGGACATGATACAAGAGATGGTCAGAGACTGCAGACATGATACAAGAGATGGTCAGAGACTGCAGACATGATACAGGAGAGGGTCAGAGACTGCAGACATGGTACAGGAGATGATCAGAGACTGCAGACATGATACAGGAGATGGTCAGAGACTGCAGACATGATACAAGAGATGGTCAGAGACTGCAGACATGATACAGGAGAGGGTCAGAGACTGCAGACATGATACAGGAGAGGGTCAGAGACTGCAGACATGGTACAGGAGATGGTCAGAGACTGCAGACATGGTACAGGAGATGGTCAGAGACTGCAGACATGGTACAGGAGATGGTCAGAGACTGCAGACATGGTACAGGAGATGGTCAGAGACTGCAGACATGGTACAGGAGATGGTCAGAGACTGCAGACATGATACATGAGATGGTCAGAGACTGCAGACATGATACAGGAGAAGGTCAGAGACTGCAGACATGATACAAGAGATGGTCAGAGACTGCAGACATGGTACAGGAGAAGGTCAGAGACTGCAGACATGATACAAGAGATGGTCAGAGACTGCAGACATGATACAAGAGATGGTCAGAGACTGCAGACATGATACAAGAGATGGTCAGAGACTGCAGACATGATACAGGAGATGGTCAGAGACTGCAGACATGGTACAGGAGAAGGTCAGAGACTGCAGACATGATACAGGAGATGGTCAGAGACTGCAGACATGATACAAGAGATGGTCAGAGACTGCAGACATGATACATGAGATGGTCAGAGACTGCAGACATGATACAAGAGATGGTCAGAGACTGCAGACATGGTACAGGAGAAGGTCAGAGACTGCAGACATGATACATGAGATGGTCAGAGACTGCAGACATGATACAAGAGATGGTCAGAGACTGCAGACATGGTACAGGAGAAGGTCAGAGACTGCAGACATGATACAGGAGATGGTCAGAGACTGCAGACATGATACAAGAGATGGTCAGAGACTGCAGACATGGTACAGGAGAAGGTCAGAGACTGCAGACATGATACAGGAGATGGTCAGAGACTGCAGACATGATACAGGAGATGGTCAGAGACTGCAGACATGATACAGGAGATGGTCAGAGACTGCAGACATGATACAAGAGATGGTCAGAGACTGCAGACATGGTACAGGAGAAGGTCAGAGACTGCAGACATGATACATGAGATGGTCAGAGACTGCAGACATGGTACAGGAGAAGGTCAGAGACTGCAGACATGATACAAGAGATGGTCAGAGACTGCAGACATGATACAAGAGATGGTCAGAGACTGCAGACATGATACAAGAGATGGTCAGAGACTGCAGACATGGTACAGGAGAAGGTCAGAGACTGCAGACATGATACAGGAGAGGGTCAGAGACTGCAGACATGGTACAGGAGATGGTCAGAGACTGCAGACATGGTACAGGAGATGGTCAGAGACTGCAGACATGATACAGGAGATGGTCAGAGACTGCAGACATGGTACAGGAGATGGTCAGAGACTGCAGACATGGTACAGGAGATGGTCAGAGACTGCAGACATGGTACAGGAGATGGTCAGAGACTGCAGACATGGTACAGGAGATGGTCAGAGACTGCAGACATGATAGAGGAGATGGTCAGAGACTGCAGACATGATACAAGAGATGGTCAGAGACTGCAGACATGATACAAGAGATGGTCAGAGACTGCAGACGTGATACATGAGATGGTCAGAGACTGCAGACGTGATACAGGAGATGGTCAGAGACTGCAGACATGATACAGGAGATGGTCAGAGACTGCAGACATGATACAGGAGATGGTCAGAGACTGCAGACATGATACAGGAGATGGTCAGAGACTGCAGACATGATACAGGAGATGATCAGAGACTGCAGACATGGTACAGGAGATGGTCAGAGACTGCAGACATGATACAAGAGATGGTCAGAGACTGCAGACATGATACAATGTAATTTGGGCTCACCATTGATGTCACATCACTTGTCCTCATAGGTAAGATTCTCTTCTCCTGTATTTCAGATGCTCTTCTTGGCGACATTTTTCCCAACGTGGGAAGGCGCGGTGGGAGCGTACGACTTCATCGGGGTGAGGCGGCAGCCCCTCCTCTCCTTCTATTCACCTCCATTCATCCTCTTCTGTCCTCCTCTCTGTGCTCACCCATATTTTTTTTTTGGTCACTTTGACAATATTTTGTTAAAGTTATTAAAAATATTTTGATATTTGTTCTCAAAAGAGGGAAAAATAGAAAAACAATTTTCAATAAACACTCCAGAAATAGACAAACATCCTCTCAGGGTAGAAATTGTTCCCTTTCATCCTCTCCAGAGTTCATCAATATTCCCGTTCTATTTTATTTTTTATGTTTTTTTGGCTGATGTCTCTCTCTTATGAAATTTCGGATTTGATATGAATGTTTTTTTACCCCTCTTAGGAGTTTATGAAGGCCACGGTTGACCTGGCGGACCTCCTGGGGCTACATTTAGTGATGTCCAGGAATGCTGGGAAAGGAGAGTATAAGATAATGGTGGCAGCCATGGGATGGGCGACCGCAGAGCTCGTCATGTCTAGGTGAGAAATCTACCACTCCTCTCCTCTCCTCTCCTTCCTTCATTAATGAGTCTCGGTGAGTTTCAGGAGCCACACTGAGCCTTTTTTGTGTGGAAGCCTCTGTAGTAAGATGTGGCTGCTAATCCTTCGGTAAGGTCTTTTCCAACTTTGATACCATGGGGGGGGGGGGTTATTTACTAAAAGCAAATCCACTTTGCACTACACCACTTGTAAGAGCAGTCGCTGTAGACCTGAGGGGAAGCTCTGCTGATTTTATCATCCAATCATGTGCATGCAAAAAATGCTGTTTTTTATTTTCCTTGCATGTCCCCCTCGGATCTACAGCGACTGCACTTCCGAGTGCATTTGTAGTGCAAAGTGGATTGGCCTTTAGTAAATAACCTTCAGTTCTCATTTGCTGCGCTATACAAGTCATTCATTCATTCAACCTCCCATGTTTCATGTTACACTCTTACTTAGGTCTTAATATGAAAGGTTGCATTCTCCAACTTGGGCCAACTTTACTGTTTTTTTTTTTTTTTAGATTTTTATGAATTCATTAAAGAGGAACTGCAATCTGCTCACATAATTTGTCATTAAAAACATCTTTTGCCATTCTGAAGCTTCCCTCCAACCACTTTGCATATTATTTTATACATACTGTGATTCTGTACTTGCCGAATATGCTGCAGAAATCTCCCTCCACTGAGAATGGCTGCAGCCATTTTAAAGGAGGTTGTTGAACCCTTGTGTTTTTTCACCTAATGCATTCTTATTAAGGTGAAAAAACTTCAGGCAGTGACTGACCCCCCCCCATCCTCCTGTTTTACTTACCTGAGCCCCGTAATTCCCTCAGCAGGGACGCGCTTTTCCTCTCTGCACGGGGTCTCGGCTCTTGATTGGATAGGTTGATAGCAGCGCAGCCATTGGCTCCTGCTGCTGTCAATCAAATCCAGTGATGTGGGGGGGCGGGGCCAAGTCCAGAATTCATGTGTCTATGGACTTTGTGAAAGAGCCCCACACCTGCAGGATATAATAGAAGTCTATGGCAAAGTGTTACCCCGGAGGTGCACTGCACAGCACCCGCAGTGTGGATAAAAACCGCAGCACGTCAATGTGAAAGCAGCCTTGGGCCCCTTTCACACGATCAGTCCGACCGATTCTGTCTGTCTGTGTTTTTTTTTTTTCAGGCGGATCCAATCGGACCCTCCATTCACCTCCCATGGAGCGGGAGATGTAAACAGACTTGTGTCCGTTTTATACCTGCCTACCTCCAGTCCAATACGCTAATAAAAACAGAAGGGGATCGTTCCCTTCTACTTCATTGGATCGGATCGGAGGGCCCGTAGAGTAGACATATTCCGAGTGAACACGGACCTGTCATCTGCCCGCTATGTTCATTGTGGCCCATGACCGGTTACTATGTCACTTAAGTGACCCTCGCTCTTCAAAAGCTTCCGCCGCACCCCTGATCTGGTTCAACCAATCAAATTGATAAGTTGCCTCTTTTTTTTTTTTTTTGTTTCCCTCTCTCAGGTGTCTACCTCTGTGGGTTGGTGCTCGAGGAATAGAATTCGATTGGAAATACATCCAGATGAGCATCGATTCCAACATCAGCTTGGTACGGCATAACCCTTTCTTTTGGGGCTTCTCCTTTTGTTTTTAGTGGTCGGGTGACGCTCTGTTTGCTGTTGTTGACATTCTCCTGTGTCCTCAGGTTCATTACATGGCTGTAGCCGCTCTTGTATGGATGTGGACGCGGTACGACCTCCCGACTCACTTCCGTCTTCCCGTAACCGTCCTCCTGGGACTCAGCATGTATAAAGCCTTCCTCATGGAGTGAGTATTATCGGATATTTAAAACGAAGGCCCGCCCCCAAAAAAAAAAAAAATATTAAAAGGCAGCAGCTACACATTCTGCAGTTACTGGCTTTTAATAATCGGACACTTACCTGTCCTGGAGTCCAGCGATGTCGGCACCGCAGCTGATTTTTCCATCAGCTGTCGGGTGCTGCCGCTGCCATTGCGGGTAAGGGAACCCGGCAATGTAGCCTTAGAGCTTCACGCCAGGAACAGTACTGCGCATGCGCGAGGCCCTGCTCCGCTCTCTCCTGTGGAGGAGGGAGCCCCGCGGTGATGTCACGGGCAGCGGTGCAGACTCCTGGAGGTGGGAACAGGATACCTGTCAAAGTATTATTATTTGAATAGCGCACTTGGCCTAGGTTCCCATTGGAGTGATTTGAGAAATCAAATTGCATGACAAGTCGCAGCCTATTGGAGGCAATCGCACTGTTCCAGTCGGTGCGACTCAGGTTTTTGCGGCGCCGCACTGATTTGCAAAAGTAGTTTCTGTACTACTTTTGCCGATTTCAGGTGCGACTTCAATAGTCATCTGTGCATGAAGCCACACAGATGTCTTATCAAGTAGCACCTGAAATGGCGCTGACCTTGCTACTTTGAGATTGCGTTACTTCACTTGAAGTAGCGCGATTTCAAAGTGGCATCAATGTGAATCGGGGCTGAAGGACATCTGACAGATTATTGTTGTTTGTGCCTTTTTATCCAGGAGATTCCCCCCTTCCTGTCATGCTGATAGTTGTCACAGAGATAGTAAAGTAAGGTTTAATCTTAAACTACGTAGAGGGTTCTTTACTGTAAGAGCGGCAAGGATGTGGAATTCCCTTCCACAGGCGGTGGTCTCAGCGGGGAGCATCGATAGCTTAAAAAAACGATTAGATAAGCACCTGAACGACCACAACATACAGGGATATACAATGTAATACTGACACATAATCACACACATAGGTTGGACTTGATGGACTTGTGTCTTTTTTCAACCTCATCTACTATGTAACTATGTAACTAGATATAAGGTAAATTTAAAATGTTATGGTTGTCACAGGAACAGGGGACGTGGGGAAATCTCTCATTGTGGACGCCTTTATCAGCGACAGCTGTTAAAGTTGAATTTATTCTCCATTCAAATGGAGGAAGTTGCCAGTTCATAAAGTCCCCCCCCCCAGTCATCTTTTAGGACAGCCTCTGAGAGATGGAGCTCCTCCCACCGGGGCAAAAATCACATTACCACCAGATCCCAAAGGGGTTGTAAACCGTCAAGGTTTTTTATCTTAATGCATTGAGGTGAAAAACCCCTTTTTACTTACCTGAACCCTCTTTTTCTCGCACCGGGGACGAGCACACCAGCTCCAGACGGTGTCTCGGGTCCTGATTGGATAAATTGATAGGAGCGAGATAGCGGTCAATCAAATCCAATGACACAGGGGGCTGAGTCCTGCTGTCTGTGTCAATGGATGCAGCAACAGGACTCAGGAGTGCGCCCGCACAGGTGCCCCAAGGGAGAGCGGCTCTCCGTGGTGGCACTTGAGAAGAGGAGGAGCCAGGAGCCCCGCTGAGGGACCCCAGAAGAAGAAGATTGGGCCCCTCTGTGCAAAACCAACTGCACAGAGGAGGTAAGTATGACATGTTTGTGTTTAAAAATAAATAAACCCGAACCTTTACATCTCCTTTTAAGACGGTCCCTCAGGAACATGGTCAGTTATGTTGCCTGAGGAGCCAGCTTTGTTGCTTTCTCTAAGGCTGTTTCAGTCTTGGTGGGCTCAGGAGTTCCTTGCGGTTCTGGAGGTGGTGCACCTTCCTGGGAGACTGAATCATCTACGGCAGGGATATGCAATTAGCGGACCTCCAGCTGTTGCAAAACTACAAGTCCCATCATGCCTCTGCCTCTGGGTGTCATGCTTGTGGCTGTCAGAGTCTTGCTATGTATCATGGGACTTGTAGTTCTGCAACAGCTGGAGGTCCGCTAATTGCATATCACTAATCTACGGTGATCCCTCCTTTGCATGCGGTGGGACGAGACCCACACCCGCCTCCCTTTGGCGCCCAGCGAGGGACACGACCGGCGTTGTCATCCCCTTGGCAGCGTAGGTTTCAGGCAGCCCGTGATGAGGAGCATTCCCTCTGAACCAGAAGTGACCCCAGTTGACCAGAGGGTGCTGGGCTTAATTTCCGTGAGGGGCGTCTTCATCGCTGGGCACCAGGGACTCTGTTCTGGACCCACTTGGCGCAGGGAGGAAAGGGAGGGCCGGCTGGCGCTATTAGCTTATTGAGCTTTATTGCAACTTGGATACATTGACAAAATCACATCAAAGAACAATGCTACCCCGGCACCTGTCCTTCTCCTCCTCCACTTTATGACGAAGGCCCCTTTCACACTGGGTTTTTTTTTTTTTCAGGCAGACCTGGTCAGAAGCTCCATGCAGCTCTATGGACAGTATAGATTGGTGGGGGGGGGGGGGGGGGGGGGTAGTCTGATGTAATGGAAAACCAGGCCATTAACATCTGGCTGTCCATGAACCCATCACAGGACATGCTGTCAAAATGCAAATACAAACTGAATGGGTTACGGATGTCCCAAAACTGACTGTTTTGGCTCTGATTCAGGGGGAATCCTCAGCTTGACAGAGCGAATAAAGCCTGTAAAAGGGGTCTAAGCCCCCCCCCCCCGATGGAGGAGAAGATGCAGGGTCCGACAGAGAGCTATGGGCTTTGATTTAGTTTTGTAAAGTTGCAATGAAGCTTTTTGCAAACAAAAAAAAAAAAGAACATGGTGGATGCTCTGCCTTCTCTATTTAAATCTCATATGCAGGGGGCAGCCACAATCGGTGCAGGAAACCCAGAAGACCATTTGGAGCAGTACCCTTGTTTACGTTGTTTGTGATCATTTACTTTATATGTTTAATTCATTTTTGTTTTTATTTTATTTTTATTTTTTCTTCCTTGCAGCTGCTTCGTCCACATCTTCCTGCTGGGCAGCTGGACTGCTCTCCTCCTGAAGGCCGTGGTCACCGGTGTCCTGTCCTTAAGCTGTCTCACCCTCTTCGTCAGTCTCGTCCACGGCAACTGAGGAAGCCGCAGAATAAGCTAACTCTGGCCATCGGCTCTGTTCTGTGAAGGAGGCGAATGCCAAAGCGCTCTGGAGGGGGGAAAAAAAAAAAAAAAAACTTTATACGTGTTCTGTTTTAAATTAATTTGCTAAAAAAAAAAAAAAAAAAAACAACTTTATATAATAAAACACATGTGGACCACATATTTTTGTTTTTGTTATTTTTAAGGTTACTTTGTGGGCAAATGTAAGTTTTTATAAGTGGAAACCCTGAGCTGTTCCTCCACTGCGGTGGAATCCTAAGGAACCCTGACTAGTTCTTTTTCTGAGGACTACAGAAAACCTCCCCCCTCCAGGTTATGGAGAGGAAAAGCTGTTCTCTAGCCCTGTACTGGGGTGACAACGCTGCTCCTCCACAAATAAAGGACAATGAGCGAGTGGTGTCACCGCAGTACAGGAAGTTTATCACTGAAGGGATCATGATATTGCATGCGATTTATTGGTAGTGGCCAATATAACCGCTGGCAATAATCACTGTGTTCTCCTGGTGGGGAGACAGCCCCCCCCCCCCCCCCCCATCCCTGCCCGGGAGAACACAACAGCTTTGCCTAAGAGATTCTTTTGTCAACACAGCTGGTGTTAATGGGGGAGTCTAGCTCATCTCTTTCTTGCGACCTATGGTTGCAGGTAAGATATTCACTCCATTCGTGGCTGGCCTAAGTAATACACTATATTACCAAAAGTATTGGGACGCCTCCCTTTACACACACATGAACTTTAATGGCATCCCAGTCTTAGTCCGTAGGGTTCAATATTGAGTTGGCCCGCCCTTTGCAGCTATAACAGCTTCAACTCTTCTGGGAAGGCCGTCCACAAGGTTTAGGAGGGTGTCTATGAGAAGGTTTGACCATTCTTCCAGGAGAGCATTTGTGAGGTCAGGCACTGATGTTGGAGGAGAAGGCCTGGCTCGCAGTCTCCGCTCTAATTCATCCCAAAGGTGTTCTATTGGGTTGAGCTCAGGACTCTGTGCAGGACAGTCAAGATTCTCCACCCCAAACTCACTCATCCATGTCTTTATGGACCTTGCTTTGTGCACTGGTCCAAATCATTTGGTGGAGGGGGGATTATGGTGGGGGGGTTGTTTTTCAGGGGTTGGGCTTGGCTCCTTAGTTCCAGTGAAGGGAACTCTTAAGGCGTCAATATACCAAGACATTTTGGACAATTTCATGCTCCCAACTTTGTGGGAACAGTTTGGGGACGGCCCCTTCCTGTTCCAACATGACTGCACACCAGTGTACAAAGCAAGGTCCATAAAGACATGGATGAGCGAGTTTGGGGTGGAGGAACTTGACTGGCCTGCACAGAGTCCTGACCTCAACCCAATAGGACACCTTTTGGGATGAATTAAAGCGGAGACTGCGAGCCAGGCCTTCTCGTCCAACATCAGTGCCTGACCTCACAAATGCTCTTCTGGAAGAATGGTCAGACATTCCCATAGACACACTCCTAAACCTTGTGGACGGCCTTCCCAGAAGAGTTGAAGCTGTTATAGCTGCAAAGGGCGGAGCCAACTCAATAATGAACCCTACGGACTAAGACTGGGATGGCATTAAAGTTTATGTAAAGGCAGGCGTCCCAATACTTTTGACAATATAGTGTATCTCTAGAAAAATAAAATTACAACTAGTTGCCTACTTTTTTTTTTTTTTCCTCCATCTAGCTGCCGGCTTTCTATATTCTGTCACCTACCCAAATACCGCTGCTCAGTACTTCTGTAGGCCTAGGAGGAGGTACAATACTCCCACCATAATCTTTTATTTGCAGAACTGGCTGTATTTGAGTAGGAGTTCTGAGGGCCGGGTTTCTCGGTTGCGAGACGCGAAGTCGTGTGGAGTTGCCCAATAGTGCTGCTCAGTGAATGGACTTTATTGTTTTTCTTTATACTTAAATTGGTTAGAAACTCACCCCCTAGGTCGGCCTTTCTCACCCTTTTTTTTTTTATCTTGGAGGAACCCTTAAACAAAAGTTTGGGATCTTGGGGTTCATTTTTGATCTCCTCCTAGCTGTGCACAATTCAACATCATGCGCAACTGTTTATATGTAACCTTCATAGCTGAAACCTTCCGCCCTATGTCATAAGTAGTGTTATATGTATGGTTTTTACATGTGTAGCATGTCCCATGACATATTGACCACTTCAGCCCCGGAAGGATTTACCCCCCCCCCCCCTTCCTGACCAGAGCACTTTTTTTGCGATTCGGCACTGCGTCGCTTTAACTGACAATTGCGCGGTCGTGCAACGTCGCACCCAAACAAAATTGACGTCCTTTTCCCCCCCCCCACAAATAGAACTTTCTTTTGGTGGTATTTGATCACCTCTGCGGTCTTTTTTTTTTTGTGCTATAAAACCCCCCCCAAAAAAAACAATATTTTTTACTTTTTGCTACACACAATATCCCCCAAAAAAATATATAAAAAAAAAAAATTTCTTTCTCAGTTTAGGCCGATACGTATTCTACATATTTTTGGTAAAAAAAAAAAATCGCAATAAGCGTTTATTGATTGGTTTGCGCAAAAGTTATAGCGTCTACAAAATAGGGGATAGTTTTATAGCATTTTGATTATTAAATTTTTTTTATTCGTAATGGCGGCAATCTGCGATTTTTGTCGGGATTGCGGCGGACACATCGGACACTTTAGACACTATTTTGGGACCGTTGTCATTTATACAGCGATCAGTGCTATAAAAATGCACTGATTGCTGTGTAAATGACACTGGCAGGGAAGTGGTACACTAGGGGGCGATCAAAGGGTTAAGTGTGTCCTAGGGAGTGTTTCTAACTGTGGGGGGAGGGGCTACCACTGACATAGTTACATAGTAGGTGAGGTCGAAAAAAGACACAAGTCCATCAAGTCCAACCTATGTGTGATTATATGTCAGTGTTACATTGTATATCCCTGTATGTTGCAGTCGTTCAGGTGATTATCTAATAGTTTCTTGAAACGATCGATGCCCCCCCGCTGAGACCACCGCCTGTGGAAGGGAATTCCACATCCTTGCCGCTCTTACAGTAAAGAACCCTCTACGTAGTTTAAGGTTAAACCTCCTTTTCTTCTAATTTTAATGAGTGGCCAGATCACAGGGAGCAGTAGATCTCTGTCAAGTCACTACCCTGTTACCCCAAAAATAAGACCTAGCGTGATTGTCGGTGATGGCTGCAATATAAGCCCTACCCCCCAAATAAGCCCTAGTTAAAGTCCTTGTAGGTCTTATTTTCAGGGTAGGGCTTATTTGGGGGGGTAGGGCTTATATTGCAGCCATCACTGACAATCACACTAGGTCTTATTTTTGGGGAAACAGGGTAGGCAGAACGGGTAAAATGCCTTGTTTACAAAGGCATCTCCCCGTTCTTCCGCTCTGTGACACGATCGCGGGCCCCGGCGGACATCGAGTCAGCGGGACCCTCAGGCACGGTCACGGGGGCACGCGCGCCCACAATGCCACGATTTAAAGGGGACGTACCTGTACACCCATTTGCCCAGCCGTGCCATTGTGCCGCCGTACATCGTCGTGCGCTGGTTGGTTGGTTAAGAGAGAGTGTAATGGCTTAGGAAACCTGTTTTCACCTCAACCCCCCCCCCCCCCCCCCCCGCCACCACCATCCAGTCAGGTATAGGAGAATTAAAATGTTTATTAGGAAGCTCAAGGGGGTGAAGAAATCGCCCCTAAATGTCTACTTAGCTGCAAAGATGATACAAAGGGAAACTAATATTTGATGTGGGTACCCCTGACTGCAGCATCACTCGCCAACCCCTGGCTGCTGCTCTGTGGATGAGCTGCAGGGCGTTCCTCCAACATACACTGTGGAAAGACTGTGCACCGGCGCCTGAAGCTGCCATCCTATGGGGTAAGGGTCCCATCCCCCCCACCCCCCCCGGTGCCTCACAAGAGTAGCTATATCGCAGACAAGTCAGGGCCATAGATGCTCTATGAAAGAGCTGCACTTGCGGCTAAGGGAATTCCCATCGGCAAACTCAGCAGCAAAAGGACGGCGCACGACGGGACGGTCTGATGATCCAGACGGACCCCCATTGTTAAATTCACTCTCTGTGGAAAGCGTTGTTGGCAGTGCAGCAGCCAGGACTAGCTTCTGTATATACCTTACATCCCATATCTCGCACCCCTTATCTGGGTGCCTTTTCCCTTTTGTGGCGTCTAACCCCTTTGAGAATTATATGTGATCTCATTTGGGGGTACAGCTACTACGGTGAGGTTGCCTGTCCGCTGCGGTTTGGGTGGACCAGTGTGGATAAGGGGGGACCAATCATCCACCTCGGTCTCCATTCAGGTGATGTTTTTCCTGGCGTAACTGTCGCCGCGATCCTGGCAGTGGGACTCTAATTTTGATGTGTTTGGTGTGATTCTTCTCCACAAACTGCCCTTGACGAAGTCCCGAAACGCGTAGGGCTGTGTTGAAGACTTTACAAGCATCATCACCACTTCATATCATTGTTTTTAAAGGTGTAACATTTCGTACAATTTTTCTGTCTTCTACATGTATTGCTGTTTTTGTATACTTTTGCTTACATCAATACATTTGTTTTGTATTAAATTTTTGCGTTGCCGTTAAAGTCCTGTTGACTTTTGGGGGTATTCTTATTTCCTTAACTCAGGGATGTGGCAACCTTTGTGGTCTAGCTGGATGGTTTCCTCCTTTTTCAGCAGCAAAAGGAAAGACCAGCCTCCTAGAGACGAAAAAAAACTATTTACTCTGTTGGCATGACAACCTATTTCGGGAACATGCCCCCCTTTGTCAAGTCCTGTAAGATATTGGCACAACAAAATTTTTCAGGGGCATGCCCTACTTTGTCAAGTCCTGTAAGATATTGGCACAACAACATTTTTCGGGAGCATGCCCCCCTTGGTCAGGTCCTTGTAAGATATTGCCACAACAACATTTTTCGGGGGCATGCCCCCCTTTGTCAAGTCCTACCATCTATTGGCACCTCCTCCTCCAACAGGAACAGGAAACACACCACCAAATATCAGTTTTAAAAAGGAAGTCCTTCTGCTGAACTGGTCAGTTTTTGTTTCCTCTGACCAGAGGAAATGCATTGCCTGGAATATCTCTACAAGATTGCCCTCCAGGTCCCCCTCGTCTGGATAGGAGGTGGCTTGGTTTCCCCTTCTTTTGTGCCTGGCAAAGGTTATATCTGGTAGCAGCACACCTTCTTGACAAAGACCAGAATGGGCAATGAGTCGGTTCCCAGTTTGGGTGTCTGGGTGAGTGCACTGTGGGGCAAGTGGTTCTCGACCTCAGTCCTCAAGTACCCCCAACGGGCCATGTTTTCAGGTGTTCCTTTACTTTGTACAGCTGCTTTGAAACAATATCAATGACATGGTATTGATCAGAGCTATTTTATCTAAGGGAAGTTCCCAGAACGTGCCCCGTTGGGGGTACTTGAGGACTGAGAACCACTGCCTTAGGGCACTCTGAGGCGGGGGGCCCATGTGATAGCTGGGTTGGGTGTCTGGCATGACTGCATGGCGCCGGGTGTTAATTCTGCGGGGTGAAGTGGTCTCCAGACACCAGAGGCTCTGGCTTTAAACCTCGTTCTTGGGGAAGGGCTGGCCGGCGCCTTAATGGCGGTTTCTTCCAGCAACGGCTGTCGGCGCGCTGCAGGTGGAGGAGCTAATACAGCATTTTTGGCATTTGTGATGTCTGACATGACAATTTTCCTTTAACCCTTTTACAACAGAGCATTCGGGGGGTTTTACAAACATTCCCTGTGCAGCCACCAGATCACTTCCACACACACACACCCCGATACGTGTCGTCCCCAATTCCCCCTCTCCTCCCCCCCATATGCACCTCCACCATGTTAGCCGAGCTCCCCACACCCATCAGTGGACCCATGACTGGCAAAGTGGGTGCTGCAGTGTAGAGGGGAGAGAGATGAGTGAAGGTCCATTCCGTCTTATTACTGCCCCAGAAGCAATGTGTAAAATGTCACCAAAAATGCATCACATGGGGGGACTTTTTGTCCCCTATGTGATTTAAAAAAATTAAAAAATCGGGATGCACCGGTACCATTTTTTTTTTTAAAGAATACTGATACTTTCTCTTTTAGTACTCGCCAATACCAATTACTGATACCTACTGCAACTGTTGTTTACACTTCAGCTGTCAGCAATGGTACAAAGCATTGAAAAGTTATTTACAAATGAAATAAATGTATCATTTTTTAATTTTGCGCTTTTTTTCAATGTGAAACGTGTAAATATATGTTAAAAGGTGTAAAAAATATTAACAAACAAAGCAAACATAGTTTTTCTTTTAATTATTAATTGTTTATAAAAATAGAAGTTAACAAAAAAAAAAAATCAGCAAGAAAATAACAATTAAATGGAGGAGAATAGGGAGTAAATTAAGACTGATTAGAGTACATTAAGGGTTAATAATGGGTTAAACAGAGGAACTTTTAATAAAAAACAAAAAAACTTTTTTTTTTTTTTACTTGACAGTTTGCTTTAAACTGACTGCATCTGCAGATGGAAGTTCATCTCTTTGATCTGTAGATGAATAAGCAGAAAAATACAAAAAGAAACAATGTTTCTTTTTATCTTTCTGTTTCAGCGGCTGAGCAATGTTGTTGTTAAACATTGCCTGGCTGTTTTTTTTTTTTTTTGACAGCTCCAATTGCTGGGACTTCGCTTACACTTCAGCTGTCAACAGGGGAACCCCACTGACAGCTGAATAAATCATTGGTTGTTAAGGACGCGGCAGCCCCTCTCCTTAACAACCATAAGTGCCAGCTTTTGTTTTTTTTTTTTACATTTCAGCTGTCAGTGGGGGAATCCCGCTGACAGCTGAAAGAACCGAGCCTGAAATGATCAGTTTCAGGTATTGGAGTATTTGCACGAGTATCGATACTCGTGCAAATTCTTAGTATCGGTACCGGTATCGGCGCAACCCTCAAAAAAACAAAAGCATTAAAAAATGAGAGTTACACAAAAGTACTTAAAATCCCCCTCCCAAAAAAATAAAATAAATAAATAAATAATAATAAAAAAAAAATTTATCAAGCACTGACAGTAGTTTTGAAAAATTCAAAGAAACAGACCAGATTTTTTGCGTAATAATTTATTTGAATACTTTGTAACATTCATTATAAAGCACAGTAATGTCACTTAAAATATAACTTCTCTTTTCTCCCCCCCCCCCCATCCTTTTCCTGTAGGGAGGGGGGGCAATAGGCGGAGTCAGCAGAATAGAGGAGGGGTTACCATGTACAATGGGTGACCGATTGCCCCCCACTCGGGACGGTTGCCAGTGCTGGACACCTCTTATTAGACGGATCAGGACTGCAGCTCAGGTAGAAAAGCACACCAGGCCGTGCCGCTTCCCGAAATCATCTTCCCAGATCTCTCACTATATATACAGGAGATTTTACAGATTTTTTTTTTTTTCGTTCTACATAGTCAGATATAAAATCAACGGTGAAAATCCAGAACAGGCTCCACGCGAGACAGGCCCGGCTTTCCTGTGTCTTTACCTGCAGAGGGTGTAGGGTGCGGCCCGGAAAGTGTCTAATAGTACAGCTCCTTGTCCCACCAACCTGGGGAGAAAAAAAAAACAGAATGTCAGAATAACGTTTTTTTTTGTGTCTAAGTAATCTGGGAATCTGTATGTCTCTTGGTAATCCCAGGTGCTGCGGGAGCGTGCCCGCGGGTCCGCCGGTGGCCCGCAATTGCGTAAACAAGGGATCTACTGCTCCCGATGACAGTGGGAGAAGTGATCTCTGTCATGTCCTAGGTAGCCCATCCCCCATACAGTTAGAACACGCTGAGGGAACACGTTTAACCCCTTGATCGCCCCCCTAGTGTTAACCCCTTACTTACCAGTGACATTCGCACAGTAATCAGTGGTTATTTTTAGCTCTGATCGCTGTATAAATGTCAATGATCCCAAAATAGTCCTAACCCTTCCACATGCTACCCAAAGCTTAAAAAAGATTGGCTGTAGTCCTGCCTAAAGTTCAGTCTGCCGTACTCACTTCCGGGATGTCTGCGGACTCCAAGTTTACGGATTTCATCATAGACAAAAATCAAGATTCCAAATGGAAGAGGAACAAACCACCACTGCCACCTAAAAGATATACAAAAATCAGATTACAGAATTTATTCTCCCTCTATATCTCTATATGACATGTAGCTCTATGCAAAAAGCTAGTTTTAGCTGTGCTCATGGAATAGAAATGAGTCAATGCAGGAATTCCTTGACATCATTTTTTTTTTAATTTCGTTAATCTATTTTTTTTTATAAATTTGTATATATATATATATATATATATATATATATATACACACATATACATATATATATATATATATATATATATACACACACACACACACACACACACACATATATATATATATATATATATATATATATTAACAAATTAATTTAAAAAAAAATATTAACTAAAGAAAAACTATTTATTTATATATAGTTTTTTTTTTTAGTTAATATTTTTTCCTTATTAATTTGTAAATATATATTTAAATGAAAAAAAAAATGTATATATGTATATATATATATATATATATATATATATATATATATATATATATATATATATATATATATATATATATATATATACACACACACGCATACATGTATTATTATTTATTTACTTTTCTTAATTTTTTTTTTTTGCTTTTTTTTCCAAGAATTTTTTCCAGGAATGTAGAGTTACCCTTTAATTGCACAGGGCTCTGGGGTTGATTTACTAAAGGCAAAGGGCAATTGCTCCAGGGCTTAGTAAATAGGGAAAAGCTTCACTTTGCAAAGAATACCCAATCACGTGCAAGGAGAAAAAAAACAAAAAAAAAAAAACAGCATTTTTGCTTGCACATGATTGGAAGATTGAAATCAGCAGAGCTTACTGTATTTTGCCTTAAGGCTCCAGTCACATCTGAGTGTAGCGCAGTGACAGCTGCTGCAGCTTGTTTTTTTTTTTTTTTTTTTTAGGTTTTTTTTTTTTTTTAGTGGAGTATTTTTGGAGCGATATCATTCATTCGAATGGGCCTCCCTCCGCTCCAAAAATACCCCAAAAAAGCTTGTGTACCAAATCTTAGCACAAAATTTTTTTTTCGCGATTGTAGCGTTTCATCGCTCGACAATCGCAGCAAAATCGCACCGCGTTTGGGGTGCCAGTAAGGAATAATGGCATGGCAAACGCGTCCCGCGTTTTGACGCAAATTCTGGAAAGGCTGGCAGAATCGCGGTGGATTCATAATCGCTCAGGTGTGAACGAAGCCTTAGTAAATCAACCCCTCTGTGTCTATTTTAATTTTGACCCAAACAACCCATTCTCTTACCGGATGGGCATAAAGTTGAAAATGTTGGGCATTCCCGGGCAGTAGCAGAGGAAGTTACCCAGGATCAGCTGGAAGACGATGGCGATCACCAAAACTTTGTTCCTAGGAGAGAATATGGAATGATGATTAGCTGTAACCCTTAGCAACATACAGCGCATCCAGAAAGTATTCACAGCGCTTCACTTTTTCCACATTTTGTTATGTTACAGCCTTTTCCAAAATTTTCCTCAAAATTCTACAAACAATCCCCCATAATGAAAACATGAAAGAAGTTTGTTTGAAATCTTTGCAAATTGATTAAAAAAAAAAAAATTTAAAATCCCATGTACATAAGTATCACAGGCTCCTCCCATGTACATAAGTATCACAGACTCCTCCCATGTACATAAGTATCACAGACTCCTCCCATGTACATAAGTATCACAGGCTCCTCCCATGTACATAAGTATCACAGGCTCCTCCCATGTACATAAGTATCACAGGCTCCTCCCATGTACATAAGTATCACAGGCTCCTCCCATGTACATAAGCATCACAGACTCCTCCCATGTACATAAGTATCACAGACTCCTCCCATGTATATAAGTATTACAGGCTCCTCCCATGTACATAAGAATCACAGCCTTTGCCCAATACTTTGGTGAAGCTCCTTTGGCACCAATTACAGCCTCAAGTCTTTTTGAGTATGAGGCTACAAGCTTGGCACACCTATTTTTGGCCAGTTTCTCCCATTCTTCTTTGTAGGACCTCTCAAGCTCCATCAGGTTGGATGGGGAGCGTCGGTGCACAGCCATTATCAGATCTCTCCAGAGATGATCAATCGGGTTCAAGTCTGGGCTCTGGCTGGACCACTCAAGGACATTCACAGAGTTGTCCTGTAGCCACTCCTTTGTTATCTTGGCTGTGTGCTTAGGGTCCTTGAGCTGTTGGAAGATGAACCTTCGCCCCAGTCTGAGGTCCAGAGTGCTCTGAAGCAGGTTATCATCAAGGATGTCTCTGTACATCGCTGCATTCATCTTTCCCTCGATCCTGACTAGTCCCCCAGTTACTGCTGCTGGAAAATATCCCCGAAGCATGATGCTGCCACCACCATGCTTCACTGTAGGGATGGTATTGGCCAGGTGATGAGCGGTGCTTGATTTCCTCCAGACATGATACTTGCCATTCAGGCCAAAAAGTTCAATCTTTGTTTCATCAGACCAGAGAATTTTGTTTCACATGATCTGAGTGTCCTTCAGGTGCCTTTTGGCAAACTCTAGGTGGGCTGTCATGTGCCTTTTATTGAGGAGTGACTTCCGCCTGGCCACTCTACCATACAGGCCTGATTGGTAGAGTGCTGCAGAGATGGTTGTTCTTCTGGAAGGTTTTCCTCTCTCCACAGAGAAATGCTGGAGATCCATCAGATTGACCATCGGGTTCTTGGTCACCTCCCTGACTAAGGCCCTTCTCTCCCGATCGCTCAGTTTGGCCGGGCGGCCCGCTCTAGGAAGAGTCCTGGTGGTTCCAAACTTCTTCCATTTACGGATGATGGAGGCCACTGGGCTCATTGGGGCCTTCAATGCTGCAGACACTTTTCTGTACCCTTCCCCAGATCTGTGCCTCCATGATACAATCCTGTCTCGGAGGTCTACAGACAATACCTTGGACTTCATAGCTTGGTTTGTGCTCTGACATGCACTGTTACCTGTGGGACCTTCTATAGACAGGTGTGTGCCTTTCCAAATCATGTTCAATCAACTGAATGTACCACAGGTGGACTTCAATCAAGTTGTAGAAACATCTCAAGGATTATCAGTGGAAACAGGAGGCACCTGAGCTCAATTCTGAGTGTCATGGCAAAGGCTGTGATACTTATGACAAGCTCCAGACTATTTTTTTTTAGCTTTCAGTTTGAAAAGAGTAAATTTTTTTATTATTATTTCCTGTGATCGGGGCTTTTTTCTTCAGAGAATTGGTGCAGGAACAACCCCCTTCTGAGTCCCTTCTTGCCTCCACCCCCTACCTATCTCTGAGCACCCTCCCTTGGATCCACCCCCTACCTATCTCTGAGCACCCTCCCTTGGATCCAACCCCTACCTATCTCTGAGCACCCTCCCTTGGATCCACCCCCTACCTATCTCTGAGCACCCTCCCTTGGATCCACCCCCTACCTATCTCTGAGCACCCTCCCTTGGATCCAACCCCTACCTATCTCTGAGCACCCTCCCTTGGATCCAACCCCCTACCTATCTCTGAGCACCCTCCCTTGGATCCAACCCCCTACCTATCTCTGAGCACCCTCCCTTGGATCCAACCCCCTACCTATCTCTGAGCACCCTCCCTTGGATCCAACCCCTACCTATCTCTGAGCACCCTCCCTTGGATACACCCCCTACCTATCTCTGAGCACCCTCCCTTGGATCCACCCCCTACCTATCTCTGAGCACCCTCCCTTGGATCCACCCCCTACCTATCTCTGAGCACCCTCCCTTGGATCCAACCCCCTACCTATCTCTGAGCACCCACCCTTGGATCCACCCCCTACCTATCTCTGAGCACCCTCCCTTGGATCCACCCCCTACCCACCTCCCAGTACCGCCCCTTTTACAGAAAACAGAACTATCATTAGAGGATACAGAAGTATCATTTTGTGGTGATAAGTCATTTGTATCAAATTTGTTAATTTGAAGAAAAGCAGTAGTAGATCCCCCTGCAGCCAGCAGAAATTGACTCTTCTCGGCAACAATGGACCCCAGCAGCAACAACAGATTTCCCAGCAGCCAGCCCAGCATTAATAGACTCTCCAGCAGCCAGCAACAACAGACCTCTCCCTTCCCCCCTACAGTAGATGCCTCCCAGAAACAATTGACCCCCCAGCAACATAAGCCCAACCAGCAACAATAGATCTCCCACCAGCAATAATAGACTGCTACGCAAAAATAGATGCCCACCAGCAACAATAGACCTCCCCAGCATCAATAGACTGCTACGCAAAAATAGATGGCCTCCAGCAACAGTAGATCTCCTACCAGCAACAATAGACCTCCCCAGCATCAATAGACTGCTACCCAAAAAAAGATGCCCTCCTGCAAAAATAGATCTCCCACCAGCACAATAGACTTCCCCAGCATCAATAGACTGCTATGCAAGAATAGATCACCCACCAGCAACAATAGATGTCCCACCATAAACAATAGACCTCCCCAGCATTAATAGACTGCTACCCAAAAATAGATGTCCTACAGCAACAATAGATCTCCAACCATCAACAATAGACCTCCCCAGCATCAATAGACTGCTACGCAAAAAAGGTGCCCTCCAGCAACAGTAGATCTCCCACCAGTAACAATAGAACTCCCCAGCACCAATAGACTGCTACCCAAAAATAGATGCCCTCCTGCAACAATAGATCTCCCACCAGCAACAATATACCTCCCCAGCATCAATAGACTGCTACGCAAGAATAGATGCTCTCCAGCAACAATAGATCTCCCACCAGCAACAATAAATGTCCCACCAGAAACAATAGAACTCCCCAGCACCAATAGACTGCTACTCAAAAATAGATGCCCTCCAGCAACAATAGATCTCCGACCAGCAAAAATAGATGTCCCACCAGCAACAATAGATCTCCCACCAGCAACAATAGACTTCCCCAGCATCAATAGACTGCTACGCAAAAATAGATGCCCACCAGCAACAATAGATCTCCGACCAGCAAAAATAGATGTCCCACCAGCAACAATAGATCTCCCACCAGCAACAATACACCTCCCCAGCATCAATAGACTGCTACGCAAAAATAGGTGCCCTCCAACAAAAATAGATCCCCCAGCAGCCAGCAACAATAGGTCTCTCCCTCAACAGTAGATCCCTTTCAGCAACAATTGACCTCCCAGCAACATAAGTCTCCCAACAACAATAGATCCCCCACCATCAACAATAGACTGCCACACAAAATAGATCTCTTCCAGGAACAATAGACCTTCCAGCGCAGCCCTTGCCATTACATACATTCAGTGCTGGAGGTGCCGGAACTGCATTCTCCCCCCGCATTCCCACTGAAAGAAAGCCCCACCTGTGACCCCGTTGGGGAGATCTTATCTCACTTCCTGTTTCTGTGACAACAGGACAAGGAATGAGAGGTTGTCTCTGGTACAGGAAGATTCAGTCTTTAATAATAACCTCACTGGGTTTTCAACCTCAAATTTAGTGAAAAAAAAAAAATGTGATTGCAGCATGTGGTCCCTCTGGAGAGATTTTCTATCACTGTGACAGGAAGTGAAGGGAAATCTCCCCGATGGGGACACCTGGCAGAGGTTTTATCACTTCCCGGCTCCACCCTACATAAGGTAAAAGAGCTTTGGCTGCATGTGGGGTTGGTACAGAGGAGGGCGACTTCTACCTGAAAAATCCTTGCTGGATGACGGACAGACGTCGGGTTTTCCTGATGAGCACATCAGCGATCTGACACACTTCAATACTGATGAAGAAGACGGTGTAGCAGTTGTACTGTTGGTAGAGTCGCTGGCCAAAGGTCTGAAAGGTAAAAAAGGGATACGAGAGATGTTTTATACGCCAACGGGTTTTTTATTTCTGTCCATCCAGTCCTGAGATTTACACAGCTCTGCCACACAGCACAGCCCTGTCTGGCCTAGTGGGAGAACTTGATTGTTCTCTCTCCTGCAGTTCAAGTGGTTCTAAAGCATGGCTGCCCAACCCGTGAACCCCCGTGGTGTTGAGGAACTACAAGTCCCAAGCCGCTGGCAGCATGACCCCCAAAGGCAGAGGCATGATGGGCCTTGTAGTTCTGCAACAGCTGGAGGGTCGCAGGTTGAGCACCCATGCAGGGTTCTCAAACAGGCGTCCCTCCAGCTGTTGCGGAACTACAAGTCCCATCATGCCTCTGCCTGTGAGAGTCATGCTTGTAACTGTCAGCCTTGCAGTGCCTCATGGGACTTGTAGTTCCACAACAGCTGGAGGGTCACAGGTTGAGCTCCCCCCCCCCACCCAGCTCTCCTGCTGCTGTCAATCACAGCCAATGATGAGAGAGAGTGAGGGGCGGGGCCGAGCCACGCTCTGCGTGCCATTGGACACACAGAGCCGGCTTGGGAGCGAGCGCGCATGAGTTCCCCCCCAGAGCAAGCGGCTTCCTCTGGGGACACTCGGCAGAAGGAAGGAGCCAGAAGCACCAGCCGGGGACCCCAGAAGAGGAAGATGAGGGCTGCTCTGTGCAAAACCATTACACAGAGCAGGTAAGTATAGGCATGATATATATATATATATATATATATATATATATATATATATATATATATATATATATATATATATATATATACATATACACACATATAATATATAGTAAATAGTATATAATTTTTTTTTTTTTTTTTTAATGCATTTCACCTTACCCATTGCTGTCCGTAGCTGTCTTCTAAGTCCTGTAGGTGCTCATTCTCCCAATGGCCACGCAGACCCAGGCAGTATGCCGGGAACCAACCTTGCTGAGCCATGACGGTGAAATAGTCCACAAATCCGGCAAAGGACTGAATGACACCTGCCGGGAGAGGAAACGGTAAGAGAGAGGAAATGGTTTTATGGTTGTTTACCTGTCATATATCTATTATTTATTTATTATTTATTACGCTTTTTTTAACCCCTTCAATACCGGGCACTTTCACCCCCTTTCCTGCCCAGGCCAATTTTCAGCTTTCAGCGCTGTCGCACTTTGAATGACAATTGCGCGGTCGTGCAACACTGTACCCAAACTTATTATTTTTTTAAGACAAATAGAGCTTTCTTTAGGTGGTATTTGATCACCACTGGGGTTTTTTTTTTTTTTTTTTTTGCAAAATAAAACGAAAAAGACCAAAAATTTGGAAAAAAAAAAAAAACGTGTTTTTTTTTGTTTCCATTATAAAATTTAGCACATAAATAATCTTTCTTCAAAAAAAAAATGTAGGTCAAAATGTATTCTGCTACATTTCTTTGGTGAAAATAATCCAAATCAGTGTATATTATTTAGTCTCTAGGAAGGTTATAGAGTCCACAAACTATGGTATTTGAAAATGGATCAATCCCGATGTACTGACGGGCCGAGCTCATTTCTTAAAGGCCTGAAAATGCCCAGGACAGTACAAATAAAATGACCCCCTTTTTGGAAAGCAGATAGTCCAAGATATTTAGGCTTTTTGAAGTTGTAATTTTTTTGTCACAATTTTTCAGAAAACAAAGAGGTTTAAAAAAAAAAAAAGTTTTTTTTTTCCACAATTTTTACACATTTTTTACATACTGTCATCAGCGCAGTACAGTGTCTCATTTAACTGATGTGGCGGTGATCAGGGACACTGAATGATGACAAAATGTAAAAAAAACAAAACATTTAAAAAATGTTTCTAAATTATTTTGTTTAATTTTTTTATTACTTTAATTTTTTTACAATTTATTTTTACATACATTGATCAGAGTAGTAAAGTGTTACCATATTAAAACAACATTTAAAACATTTTTCTAAATTATTTTGTATTTTGTTTATTTTTTTTATTACTTTTAATGTTTTACAATTTATTTTTGCATACAGTGACCAGAGCAGTAAAGTGTTACCATAGTAAAACATTTAAAACATTTTTCTAAATTATTTTGTTTAATTTGTTATCACTTTATTTTTTTTTACTATTTATTTTTACATACAGTGACCAGAGCAGTAAAGCGTTACCATAGTAAAACAACATTTAAAAAATGATTCTAAATTATTTTGTATTTTGTTTAATTTTTTATCACTTTATTTTTTTTACCATTTATTTTTACATACAGTGACCAGAGCAGTAAAGTGTTACCATAGTAAAACAACATTTAAAACATTTTTCTAAATTATTTTGTATTTTGTTTATTTTTTTTTATTACTTTTAATTTTTTACAATTTATTTTTGCATACAGTGACAAGAGCAGTAAAGTGTTACCATAGTAAAACAACATTTAAAAAATGTTTCTAAATTATTTTGTATTTTGTTTAATTTTTTATTACTTTATTTTTTCTTTTTTTTACTATTTATTTTTACATACAGTGACCAGAGCAGTAAAGTGTTACCATAGTAAAACAGCATTTAAAAAATGTTTCTAAATTATTTTGTATTTTGTTTAATTTTTTATTACTTTATTTTTTTTTTTACTATTTTTTTTTTACATACAGTGACCAGAGCAGTAAAGTGTTACCATAGTAAAACAACATTTAAAAAATGTTTCTAAATTATTTCCTATTTTGTTTAATTTTTTATTACTTTATTTTTTTTTTTTTTTACTATTTATTTTTACATACAGTGACCAGAGCAGTAAAGTGTTACCATAGTAAAACAACATTCAAACGATGTTTCTAAATTATTTTGTATTTTGTTTAATTTCTTATTACTTTATTTTTTTTTTAATATTTATTTTTACGTACAGTGACCAGAGCAGTAAAATGTTACCATAGTAAAACAACATTTAAAAAATGTTTCTAAATTATTTTGTATTTTGCTTAATTTACCATAGTAACACTTTATTACTCTAGGGAGGTGATCAGGATTTTTTTATTTTTCTTTCTTTTATTTATTTATTTTTTTTACACACTATGGTTGCTTATAACTGAATTTTACAGTTATAAGCAACCATTTTTTTTTCTAAATTAAGACTATTCATTTAGAGTTTTTCTACTGTGATTAGCTGTGATTGGCCACAGCTAATCACATAGCACAGATGGGCTGTGACTGGCCCGGTCTGTACCATGTGATCACTGTGACCAATCACAGAGCTCATCACAATAGTACGCAATGAATGGCATGAATCAAAGCCTTTCATTGTGTACAATTGTCATGTGATCTGCTGAGGTTGGCCACAGCGATCACATGGTACTGACAGCGGGCCGGTACAGTGATCTGTCTTTGGCTTTGTCCGGTGGACACAACAGGTGACAGATCGTGGCCCGTTGGGCCTGATCTTGGGTGGATGTCCTATGACGTCCTCCCAGGACAATCGGGCTCCCGCCCAGCCGTCATATTACAATAGGCTGGACAGAAGGGGTTAATGACGGCTGTCCTGTCCAGGTGATGCTGTTTCATACAGAACAGGAAGAGAAGATAAATCTCCTCTATGGGGACACATTTCAACTCTCACATAGGTTCTAACCCAAGTTTTCATTCCTCTACCATCCAATCACCAGGACTAGGTTGGTGACATCTTATGGCCATTCATAGATGGCCACCCTCTTGGAGCCTCCATAAACCTTCCCGCTGTCTCTCTCCCCCCCCCCCCCCACTCACCGATCTGGAAATAGGAGTAGGCGGCCAGAGCCTCATTCACCAGACGGTCCTGGCGCGGGTTCCTTGGTTTGAGATGCATGATGTCACTCTCCGCTCTCTCATAGGCCAGAGACACCGAGGGGAACTAGAGGGAGAGGAGAGCATGTCCTTTGATTCATTCATTCATGGAGTTTTTTAAGCCTTAATAACCAGAAAACATGCGGCAAGCAACTGAATTTCCCACAATGCGTTGGCAGATGCTTCACATGTGGGGCTACCATGGATTTTCATTGGCGTTGATTGCACATCGTTTCTTTCTAACCCACAGGCAACCCAACCAGTTTGTGTTACACAGCCACCCACCGGATGAATCACGAAAAAGATTGCAGTTGAGGGATGAGCAACATTCAGAGATTTCGCTCCCCTGAAATCTTGGTGAAAATCAGGATATTTCAGCAAAATTTTGGATAAATGCGTTGAGTGGGGCATCAGTAGAGCTGGTGGTTACTACTGAGTAGGGGAATCAGCAGAGATGGGGGTTACTACTGAGCAGGGGAATCAGCAGAGCTGGGGGTTACTACTGAGTAGGGGAATCAGCAGAGCTGGTGGTTACTACTGAGTAGGGGAATCAGCAGAGCTGGTGGTTACTACTGAGTAGGGGAATCAGCAGAGCTGGGGTACTACTGAGTGGGGCAATAGCAGAGCTGAGGGTTACTACTGAGCGAGGAATCAGCAGAGCTGGGGGTTACTACTGAGCGAGGAATTAGCAGAGCTGGGGGTACTACTGAGTGAGGAATCAGCAGAGCTGGGGGTTACTACTGAGCGAGGAATCAGCAGAGCTGGGTTTACTACTGAGCAGGGAAGCAACAGAGCTTGGGGTACTACTGAGAGGGGAATCAGCAGAGCTGGGGGTTGCTACTGAGTGGGGCATCAGCAGAGCTGGGGTTACTACTGAGTGGGGAATCAGTAGAGCTGGGGGTTACTACTGAGCGAGGATTCAGCAGAGCTGGGGGTTACTACTGAGCAGGGAAGCAACAGAGCTGGGGGTACTACTGAGAGGGGAATCAGCAGAGCTAGGGGTACTACTGAGTGGGGCATCAGCAGAGCTGGGGGTTACTACTGAGCGGGGAATCAGCAGAGCTGGGGATTACTACTGAGCAGGGAATCAGCAGAGCTGGGGTTACTACTGAGTGGGGCATCAGCAGAGCTGGGGGTTACTACTGAGCAGGGAAGCAACAGAGCTGGGGGTACTACTGAGAGGGGAATCAGCAGAGCTGGGGGTACTACTGAGAGGGGAATCAGCAGAGCTGGGGGTACTACTGAGAGGGGAATCAGCAGAGCTGGGGATTACTACTGAGCAGGGAATCAGCAGAGCTGGGGTTACTACTGAGTGGGGAACCTGCTGAACAAGGGTACTAATAATCTGGGGATCTGCTGAACAGGGGTAACAATGAGCTGAGGATCTGCTGAGTGGGGGTGCTACTGAGCCGGGGTTCTACTGGCCCCTTTAAAACAATTAGAAAATCAACACACACAGGGCATTTACCAAGCTTTAATAAAGCTTCAAAAAAGCATCACAGAAGCATCAATAACACATCAAAAAAGTATGTTGAAGTGGTAGGCACTTTAATGTGTGTTAAAGTCCAAGCAAAAATAAATGAACCCTAAATGTTCAGTGGGCTTGTTGACTCCTAAGGGAAAAGGATGATCCTTTTATTAACTCTTCTGAGCCTGTTCTTGTGCCAAAAAAATGGCCCCTCAATAGGCCTCATGCCCACTGGTGCTTTTGGTCCATACGGCATAAAAAAATAGGCACATTTTGACACCTGGGAGGCACAGGAACATACAACCTGCTGCCAGCAACCCGTTTCCATCAACTGCTGATTTTTGCCCAGTGCTCCCAATAAGGAGTTTAAACACCTGATCAGAGTGAAATGGTTTTGTAAGTTTTAATCTCTGATGAAGGGAAACAAAGGGTGGTCCCCGAAATGCGTTGGCTGTATTTGGGATAAAATCTCATATGGGCTCCAACACCTGGGTGTGGAGCTTTGATTTCCAGACTATCATATCTTCTACAGTCCAAGGTTGCTGCCTTTCAGTCCCTTGGTACATGAGAGCAGCCCATCTATCACCTAAAAGCCCCATTGGGACACCATCAAAACGTTTCTGCCCAACATACCAATAGTACTGCAGCATATCTAGTTAAGGTTCCAGCAATCTGCCACTTCAAGGTTGTGACGTGCGATGCTCAGATTGCTGGAATCACTTTAGGTACATCGAGCGTTATACAGACAACCTGAGAATATTCCAGGCATGTAATCCTCACCATGCTGATGAAGCCCTTCTGCTGGATCCCTCTTAGTCTCGGTCTTACAGATTACACAGACATATGGCAGAGGATTAGTGGGGATGTGATGCAGTGTATGGTACCAGACAATACTCACAATATCAGTACAAAGCTCAATGAAGAGGATGGTGATGCAGCCCAGGGGTAGAGGGACACTGGCCGTGATGTAGATGAGATAGGGGGCCAGTTCCGGGATGTTCTTGGTCAGAGTGTAGGCAATGGACTTCTTCAGATTGTCAAAGATCAGACGTCCTGGAGGAACCAGAGAGGTTGGTTGTTTAATTAAAAAAAAATATTTCCTGCATTTTACTTAATACTGTCCAGAGTGTACATAAAACTGACACTTGGGGGGTCCGGAACAATGACACATTGGTGCTTGGGGGGGACAGAGTTAAAGTATACTGACACATAGAGGTCTTGGAAGATTGACATATGGGGTCTCAGAATAATGGAGGACTGACATGTGTAGGTATCAGAGTAATGGAGGACTGATACATGGAGGTCTCAGAATAACGGAGGACTGACACATGGGGGTCACAGTGTAACAGAGGACTGATACTGATACATGGAAATCTCAGAGTAATGAAGGACTGACATGTGGGGTCTCAGAGTAATGAAGGACTCAAACATGGAGGTCTCAAAGAAAAAGCGGACTGAAACGAGGAGATCTCAGAATAATAGAGGACTGACACGTGGAGGTCTCAGAGTAATGGAGGACTGAGATGTGGAGGTCTCAGATTAATGGAGGACTAATCCTTCGGATTACCTTATCAATGTCACACTGACACTTTGGGGTCCTAGTAAATGCGCACTCACACTTGGGGGGGTGGGGGTCCAGATCACTCATCTAATAACAGGTGGGGTTTGCATAGCAGTCATCTATTGACACTTACAGTCTAAATAGGTGTACATGGACACATTGCACACACACGGACAGAGTAATGACAACTGAAACTTAGGTTGCTAGGATAAGGACGTGTTGCCACAAAGGGGTCTCAAAGTAATGACTCGCTGGCACTTGGAGGTCCTAGAACAATGACGCGCTGACACTTGGAGGTCCTAGAACAGTGATGGCGAACCTTGCCACCCCAGATGTTTTGGAACTACATTTCCCATGATGCTCATGCACTCTGCAGTGTAGTCGAGCATCATGGGAAATGTAGGTCCAAAACATCTGGGGTGCCAAGGTTCACCATCACTGTCCTAGAACAATGACTCGCTGACACTTGGAGGTCCTAGAACAATGACTCGCTGACACTCGGAGGACCTAGAACAGTGACGCGCTGACACTCGGAGGTCCTAGAACAATGATGCGCTGACACTCAGAGGTCCTAGAACAATGACTCGCTGACACTTGGAGGTCTTAGAACAATGACTCGCTGACACTTGGAGGTCCTAGAACAATGACTCGCTGACACTTGGAGGTCCTAGAACAATGACTCGCTGACACTTGGAGGTCTTAGAACAATGACTCGCTGACACTTGGAGGTCTTAGAACAATGACTCGCTGACACTTGGAGATCTTAGAACAATGACTCCCTGACACTTGGAGGTCCTAGAGCAATGACTCGCTGACACTTGGAGGTCATAGAACAATGACTCGCTGACACTTGGAGGTCATAGAACAATGACTCGCTGACACTTGGAGGTCCTAGAACAATGACTCGCTGACACTCAGAGGTCCTAGAACAATGACTCGCTGACACTCAGAGGTCCTAGAACAATGACTCGCTGACACTTAGAGGTCCTAGAACAATGACTCGCTGACACTCAGAGGTCCTAGAACAATGACTCGCTGACACTCAGAGGTCCTAGAACAATGACTCGCTGACACTTGGAGGTCCTAAAACATTGACTCGCTGACACTTGGAGGTCCTAAAACAATGACTCGCTGGCACTTGGAGGTTCTAGAACAATGACACGCTGGCACTTGGAGGTCCTAG
Organism: Aquarana catesbeiana; assembly: GCF_042186555.1. Lineage (NCBI taxonomy): Eukaryota > Metazoa > Chordata > Amphibia > Anura > Ranidae > Aquarana > Aquarana catesbeiana. The sequence goes on along the minus strand of NC_133333.1, from coordinate 12,105,783 downwards.
AACAATGACTTGCTGACACTTGGAGGTCCAAGAACAATGACTCGCTGCCATTTGCAGGTCTAACAGCAATGTCACACAGACAGTTGGGGGTCCCAGATCAATCTTATGATAAAACTTGAAGTACCAGAGCTATGCCACATTGGCATTTAGGGGGCTCCCAATGGCACATGGACACCTGGGGGCTCAGAAAACTATGACTCAGTATACAATGAAGGTCCTGTGCCACGGCTGTGGGGACATACATTATGTACTTTATATACAGGATACATTGTATCCTCCTCTCACCTTGTTCCACTCCTGTGACGATGGAGGCGAAGTTATCATCCAATAAGATCATGTCAGCTGCGTTCTTTGCCGCATCCGATCCAGCAATTCCCATAGCAACACCGATGTCTGCCTTCTTCAGGGCGGGGGAGTCGTTGACACCGTCCCCTGTCACGGCCACAATGGCGCCCTGGAATAGAAGACAATTTTAGTTTTGGAGAATGAAGGTCGGCCAATCGGTGGAGTGCAGGTCTCATCCTTCCCGCCATTCAACTAACAATACAGAGAGAAAACAATGTACAGATTGTGGGCTGTCACTGTGATGACTTACCAGCTTCTGACAACTTTCCACAATGATCAGTTTCTGCTGGGGGGAGGTCCGAGCGAAGACCATCTCGGGATGCAGCTTAAGAGCCTCCACCAGCTCCTCGCTAGACATGTCCTTCAGCTGTCCGCCATTGATGACACAGGCCCGAGCGTCACTGCGGAGACAAGGATCATGCTGATTATTTTTTGCTTTTTTTTACATTCTATCAGTATCCTTGATCTTAAAGGGTTACTCCACCCAAAAGTGATATTATAATTATAGGTTGAGTCTAGTGCATTGAGTCAGCCCCCAGCTTCTTAGATGTCTTCAGTACCCCAACAGCGAGATCACCCTGCTGATATTCCCATCTCTGCTCCTGAACCGCTGGGAGTCATGGTTGTCCCCACCCTTTGTGTGTTCCAGATCCTCCTATAACTTTCAGCGTGATAAAATATGAATAAAACATCCAGTAGGGATGGTGGGAACCCCTTATGATGGACACAGCAGGTGTACAGACCCGGGAACTCAGTACAGGGATGGTGGGAACCCCTCATAATGGGCACAGCAGGTGTACAGACCCAGGAACTCAGCACAGGGATGGTGGGAACCCCTCATAATGGGCACAGAGGGTGTACAGACCCAGGAACTCAGCACAGGGATGGTGGGAACCCCTCATAATGGGCACAGCAGGTGTACAGACCCGGGAACTCAGCCCAGGGATGGTGGGAACCCCTCATAATGGGCACAGCAGGTGTACAGACCCTGGAACTCAATACAGAGATGGTGGGTACCCCTCATAATGGGTAGAGCAGGTGTACAGACCTGGGAACTCAGAACAGGGATGGTGGGAACCCCTCATCATGGGCACAACAGGTGTACAGACCCGGGAACTTAGCAGAGGAATGGTGGGAACTTCTCATAATGGGCACAACAGGTGTACAGACCCGGGAACTCAGCACAGGGATGGTGAGAAACCCTCATAATGAGCACAGCGCAGAGGTCACGTCTATGGAGTTCCCAATATATAATATATCACTTTTGGGTGGACTGACCCATTAACTTGTTCTGGTTCACTAAGCCGTGAAGAAAGGATGAAAGTTCTGGAGATGATACCATTAAAAATGAAGCCGATAATGGAACCTCCCATATTTCTGTCATGACTGGGTCACTTTATTAATAAAGGGGTGTTGCCAAGAAGACGACAGGCTTGCTGCCCTTACCGTTTGTTGACCTGCTCCACGGGAATGCGCAAGCGGGCAGCAATGTCCTCCACCGTCTCGCTGCCCTCGGAAATGATGCCCACACTGGCGGCGATGGCCTTGGCTGTGATTGGATGATCTCCAGTGACCATGATGACCTAAGTTGCAAATTTATTATTATTATTATTATTATTTATAAAGTCTATACCTTGCAATTACAAAACAAAATGGCAAAAGTCATGAAGGAATAAAAAAAAAAAAAAAAAAAAATACAGCAAGCGGCTACATGACAGTTTTCAATTTCCATTGCAGCCAATCAGATTTTGCATTTGTTTTCTAGAACAGGTTAGATGATTAAAACTGACTTCTAATTGGCTGCTGTGGAAAGCATAGATATTTTTTCATAAATTAGTCCCATTTTTTTCCCCCCTTACTCGGATTCCGGCAGTACGGCATTTCATGACGGCATCGGGTACGGTGGCCCTGGGGGGGTCAATCATGGAGATGAGTCCGGCGAAGCAGAGACCGCTGGTGGGGAAGTTCATTTCTTCGGTGTCAAAGTTGAATCCACGAGGGAACTCCTTCTCATTCAGGTAGAGGTGGCAGAATCCTAAAATAAAAATTTAAACAATTATAAGTGAAACTTACATTTTCCAAGAAGAAGAAAAAAGAAGGAAATCCCTCAAGTTGAATTCCTTTATATTCGTTTTCTAAATTCAAATTTCGGAAGAGGTGGGGAGGATTTTAGAAACGCGCATGCAAAAAAAAAAAAAAAGAATAGAATAGAATAAAACAGATTAGTTTAGAATTAATTTTCTATTTGGATAATTTGTTTTGTTATATTTTGTTTTGGATCAGTTGAAATTCATTACTATTGTGATTCGGAAATTTGGATACACCCGTATCTCCGAATAACAAAAATTTTGTCCGAATTTCGATTTTTAATGAAATGAGTTGCACCTGTCTATTCCTCACTGTTTATTTAGGATGATCCCCGCCATGTTGGCTTCTCGTTCTTTCCTTACCCAGCACTCTCTCTCCTAGTCCTCCAAGGTCCATGTAAGCTGTCTGGAAAGCTTCTTGCCATTGTTCATCTAGAGGGAGTTCCTGTCCTTTGATCATGATGGTGGAACACCTTTCCAAAATACGTTCTGGAGCTCCCTTCATGACGAGAAGATAACGCAGGTCCAGAGGGTCTTGGAGCTCATGGATGGACAACTGAAGAGGAAAACATTTCAGTTTAGTTGTCAAGGAAAAATTCTCTTTTACTTTTTGCTCTAATGGCTTGTGTATATAGTTCTGGACATGTCAGAACTTCATACAAGTCATCTGGAGCCCAAAAGAAGCTTGAAGCATCATTATGGTGTTTAGGAGGAGGTCAGTAGTAGGTTAGAAGGACAGAAGAACCTGAGAAAGAACTCATAAAAATCTCAAACAGACCTCGATTGTAAGCGTTTGTCCATCTGTACCCAGGTATTTTTACCTTGGCCAAGTAGAGATGAAAATTCTTTGGCCAATGCTTATTCTGTTTCTATAATTGTCTACAGAACATCCACTGACTGAAAAACTCTACAAAATTAACAGCCTACAACTAAAGAAAATCAGATATGAGTTGGCATCAAAAATGAATTGGAGATATTAATGAAAATGTTTGGTGTTTAGGAGGCATTAGGGACTTTATTTTATGCCTACCCTCTCAGCTTCTCCCAAGACCTCCTGCTCTCTTGTCTCCTCCTCCCATGCTCGTCTCCAGGACTTCTCGAAGAGCCTCTTCCATCCTCTGGAACTCTCTACCTCAATCTCTCCGGCTCCTACTCTGGCTGTCTGTAGGTGATCCCTGAACACTCATCTCTTCAGGAAAGCCTATCCCACCTCCACCTGAACCTTTTAAGTCTTCCATCAGCGTATCCTTCACAATTATTATTCTTTGTATCACTTGCTCCCCCCCTAATAGTTTGTTTCAATGCCTTTTGATAAACTTTTTGGGTTTCCCATACACAGGGATTGGACAGTTGAATTCACTGAGATCATTCCCACAAACTACAGACTAATCCATTTCATGGGGAGAAGGATAGCCAGAATATCGTCCACTCACCTGAAACTTGTTGGTTGAGTTGAAGGGTAACTCTGACACTTTCTTGAAGCGCTCCCTGTATTCCATGACATTGCCAACAGTCAGCTCGGAGAATTTCAGCAGAGCGGTCTCTGAGGCATCACCAATCACAATACGCTGAAGAGTGCAAAGGGGTTGGTCAGTCCGAATTCTCATATATCAACAACATAACATGCCAGGTAGGGGGTTTGAGTAATAGACTGGCTTCAACACCAACTATCTCGCCTTCAAATTTCAAAGATATTAGTCTGACATATGTTTCCATGTGAAAGAGTTTTAAAATTATGCATCAAAAGCCAACAGAAACTAAGGAAAATTGAATTTTCTTTAACAAAGTCCACCACTTCGGAATAGGCTGGAAATTGTATGTCAAGTCAACTTTTGGCCTGTGTACCCGTAACTCAAAACACCACTAATTAATAATGAGTTCTGAATGAACTGACAAGCTAAGTATCTGTTCGGTTCACAACTACTGCCTACTGTACGTCCGGGTTTCTCAACCTTGGAACCCTGGGGTTCCTCCAACGGTTGCTAGGGGTTCTTTGAGCAATGAGCAATTTCTGCCTTTTTGATAGGTTCCCACTGACACCATTAATCTTTTTAGCTGTCTGAGAATTCTTTCGAATGACCACAAATGTAAGCTGCATTCTTCCCGCTGATCTTTACACTAATGTATCATGAGTTGTAGATATAGAAATTTTTTTGTAGGGGTTCCCTGAGTCCGAGAAGATATTTCAATGGTTTCTCTGTGTTGAAAACATTGACAAAGGTTGGGCTATGTCATCGATATATCCAGAATAAACTCTGGTATATTGGTCCAAGTAGGCGAATATCAAGGTTGGAAGGATGTTTCATACCTTGGAGCTCATTGATACTCACCTTGGGTATAGGTACTCCATCTTGTCCACCCTTGAAAGAGGCACGATTACAAAGAGTGACCACCTTACTCAGAGCTCTCCATGTATCCGATGTTTGGTCAAAGCTTTGTCCTGAAATGCAGAACATAAAAAACTATCTCTAGGAAGCATTGTGGTGACCACAAATGTACTTGTAACCTATGATTTGACTAATAGCCAAAACTATGTGCAATCTGAGCTTGAATCAGAATGTTGAGTGTTAAGACTCCTCAAATCTAAGACTCAACAACCACTTTGCCCACAGGTATTCATGTCTAGTGCCAACTTTTAGGATGCCAAGGAAAAATGGTAATGATGGTTACCTGACTGATCTTCAGTGGTGTCAGCTGTATGGATCTGATTGTCAAACCACAAGTGAGACACAGTCATCCGGTTCTGGGTCAAGGTTCCCGTCTTGTCTGAGCAGATGACTGATGTGGATCCAAGAGTCTCCACAGCTTCAAGGTTCTTCACGACACAGTTCTTTCTGGCAAGTCGTTTGGCCGTGAGAGACAGACACACCTGATGGAGCATAGAGAAGTGTCAGTGACACCAAAGCTGAATAGGAAACAGCACAAGCTCATTGACATTTTTTCAACTGTTTTGAGGCCAACAGGTTATTTGAGGCCAACAAAGCAGTAGAGAATGACTATGTGGGTGAAAGAAAAAAAATGTACATCACTTGTTCCGCTCATATTTGATTTTATTTTGAGTATGTCAAGTCCTCTTACTGTGACAGTGGCCAAGAGACCTTCAGGGACATATGCCACCACGATAGCCATAAAGAAGACCATAGCCCTGAGGAAGGGGTAGCCGATAACCATAGCAACGATGAAGAAGGTACCCCCAAAGAAGATAGCCAGCCCCGCGATGATGTCCACAAAGTGCTCAATCTCTATGGCAATGGGGGTCTTCTCGTTACCCACTCCGGAAGCCAAGCTGGCAATGCAGCCAATGATGGTTCGGTCACCGGTGTTAATAATTACTCCTGTGGCTGTACCTACAAAACCATGCAACAAAATTTAGTGTCCAAAAAAATTCACTAACGTGTCACTAAAAACTATCAATAAATGGTGTATTGCATACTCTATGAGATTCATTTTCTGTATTCTGCAAAAAACCTGGTTGATCCTGCTGCTCTCTATCTCCACCTTCTGTCCATGTCCCCAATTCAGCTAGGGACTTTGCAGAGCAGTGTTGGCAGCTCTGCACATGCTCAGTTTACAGTGAGTTTCTATGCTGAGCATTTCCGCCCTATCACATCTGAGCAGCCCATGTGACTATAGAGTCACATATGTGGGTGTACACAGTGGTAGATGTTGCTCCAAGAATTTGCTATACCTCTATATATATAATAATAATATATATATAGTATTAAATAGAAAACAATTAGTCTATGCTGGCTTTTTTCGACAACCCAAGGAGTTTCTTACCTTCTAGACACATGGTAGAGAAGAATGCAATGTTTCTTGTTTCCAGGGGGCTCTCATGGGTATATTCTGGTGATCGAGTCTGTGGCTCAGATTCCCCTGTCAGAGAAGAATTGTCCACCTAAAAGAAGGCCACAGGATCAAGTTTTATCAACTTTTTGTAAAGCAAAGTCCATGACAGACTTTCACAAACATGGTGGACATTTATCTAATGGGCAGATCAGGTGCCCAAAGTAGTTGAAGAGTCTCACCTTACACCCTTGTGCGTTGATAATTCTAATATCAGCAGGCACGCGGTCTCCACCCTTAATTTCCACAAGGTCTCCTACCACCAACTGGTTGGCATTAATCTGAGACTTCTCTCCATCTCGTATAACGGTGGCTTGCTAGACACAAGAATAAATAAAAACCACATCAATTTTTATTTTTTATTTTTTTTGTTGCCAATTGTGAGCCATTGAGGAGATTTTCCTATACTTCCTGTCTCGTATACAGGAAGTACGAGGAAATCTCTCCAAAGTAGGGTAAACCCCCCTCTTAGTTGTCTCTTGAGCAAGTGTCTCCAATGAAATAGTTCCCCTTTATTCTTGTCTTGGTGGGCAAGATGGTGCTGCAGAAGGTTTATATTGCTTATTATTCATTTCTTTGAGGACCGGTTGAATATTTTTTCCAAGTTCAGTGTCAGTCCAACCAAAAGTGACATTTGAATGATATTTTGTGCCCCTTCTTTCTAAATGCTCCAACAGAGAAATCTCCCTATAATTTCTGTTTCTATTCCTGCACACCCTTGTGTGTTCCAGATCCTTCTATTACATCCTCCGTAGTCAAAACAAATCCAATAGGAATGGTGGGAACCCCTCATAAAGGGCACAGCAGGTCTACAGACTGGGGAACTCAGCACAGGGATGGTGGAAACCCCACATAATGGGCACAGCAGGTGTACAGACCTGGGAACTCAGCACAAGGATGGTGGGAACCCCTTATAATGGGCACAGCAGGTGTACAGACCCAGGAACCCAGCACAGGGATGGTGGGAACCCCTTATAATGGGCACAGCAGGTGTACAGACCTGGAAACTCAGAACGGGGATGGAGGGAACCCCTCATAATGGGCACAGCAGGTCTACAGACCTGGGAACTCAGCACGGGGATGGTGGGAACCCCTTATAATGGGCACAGCAGGTCTACAGACTGGGGAACTCAGCACAGGGATGGTGGGAACCCCTCATAATGGGCACAGCAGGTGTACAGACCCGGGAACTCAGCACAGGGATGGTGGGAACCCCTTATAATGGGCACAGCAGGTGTACAGACCCAGGAACCCAGCACAGGGATGGTGGGAACCCCTTATAATGGGCACAGCAGGTGTACAGACCTGGAAACTCAGCACAGGGATGGTGGGAACCCCTCATAATGGGCACAGGGGGTGTACAGACCCGGGAACTCAGCACGGGGATGGTGGGAACCCCTCATAATGGGCACAACAGGTCTACAGACCTGGGAACTCGGCACAGGGATGGTGGGAACCCCTCATAATGGGCACAGCGGGTGTACAGACCTGGGAACTCAGCACAGTGATGGTGGGAACCCCTCATAATGGGCACAGCAGGTCTACAGACCCAGGAACTCAGCACAGGGATGGTGGGAACCTCTCATAATGGACACAACAGATGTACAGACCTGGGAACTCAGCACAGGGATGGTGGGAACCCCTCATAATGGGCACAGCAGGTGTGCAGACCCAGAAACTCTGTACAGAGATGGTGGGAACCCCACATAATGGGCACAGAAGATGTACTGACCCAGGAACTCAGCACAGGGATGGTGGGAACCCCTCATAATGGGCACAGAAGATGTACTGACCCAGGAACTCAGCTCAGGGATGGTGGGAACCACTCAAATTGGCACAGCAGGTGTGCAGACCCAGACACTCAGTACAGAGATGGTGGGAACCCCACATAATGGGCACAGAAGGTATGCAATGATCTTACCAACAGAATCCTAGAGATGGAAAAGAGGCCCTCAGGGCTTTAACTCTATAGCAGCTATCGAAAACGTAAATATTATTTTATTTTAAGCTAAATAACCAAATGATTACCAGCAGCAAGGAGACCTTACTAAAAGCAGACTTTTTCAGAAAGCAAGCAAGAAATATTTGGGGAAACATTTTGTACATTTGCCAAGTCAATTTTGGGGCAGTACCATTTCAATTCACACAGCACATAGTATATACAGTACACCAATATTGTATTCTGCCTGTAGGGGGAGCCATTGTATCATTCAATCATAATACCGCTCAAGGATTTCTATACTTTCAGTTTTAACTTTCTCATGACCACAGGATATAGTTAGTTTTGTACATTTGTACTGTGTTCTACAGCAGTACAATGTTGTGTTTTCAATCATGCTCACAGCAATTACTGGGGGGAAATACCCATGACAATATTTTGCCACATTGTGTCACAATGATCATGTACTTTTTTTCACAGAAGGATTTTGCTACAGTGTCTCTGAATGATCACGTAACATCCTGTAAAACTGCATGTGCATTCGTTCTGTGGAAGTGGGGCAGGATTGAATGTTACTGGGCTCGTTTTTCCCTAGGTCGAATGTTATTCATTGATACAGAATAGACCGAACCAGGAAATACGGCATTGTGGCCACTAGATGGAGTTGACAAACATAGGAAATAAGAATTTCTAGGAGGATTCTGTGTCACTCGTGAGCCTCCTTTTAAACTACTATAGTGATTAATGTAGAACAACCTACTGGATGACAAAAAAACAAAGATCTAGTTATTTATATTGAGTGTTTTTTTTTCACTTGAAATCACTAAGTTTCCTTTTTTTTAAATTCTAGTAACATTCAAATTTTTGTATCAGTCTTGCCTACCTGGGGTACAAGGTTCTTGAAACTGGCGATGATGTTGGTGCTCTTAAATTCCTGGTAGTAGCCGAAGCAGCCGGTGACCACGACCACAGCGATCAGAGCGACGGCCAAGTACAGCTAGACAGAGATGGAAGGAGACGTGGGGTCAGACACAGAACCACATGGTGGGCGTTAGGACTTTCGTTAACCACTTGCCATGTAGAGACATTTCTCTCCTACATGTAAAAATCATAATTTTTTTTTTAACTCAAATTACATAGAACCCCCAAACATTATATATATATATATATATATATATATATATTTTTTTTTTAGCAAAGAACCTAGAGAATACAATGGTGGTCGTTGCAAAATTTTGTATCTCCCATGGTGTTTGCGCAGCAATTTTTCTAACACTTTTTTTGGGGGAAAAAAATAGTTTTGTGCTTTAAAAAAAAAAACAAAACAGTAGAGTTAGCCCATTTTTTTTTAAATTTTTTTTCCATAATGTGAAAGATGAAATTACGCTGAGTAAATAGATACCTTACATGTCACGCTTCAAAATTGTGCACGCTCGTGGAATGGCGCCAAACTTCGGGTACTTAAAAATACCCATAGGCGACACTTTAAAAATTTTTACTGGTTACATGTCTTGAGTTACAGAGGAGGTCTAGGGCTAGAATTATTGCTCTCGCTCTACCGATCGCGGTGATACCTCACATGTGTGGTTTGAACACCGTTTTCATATGTGGGCAGGACTTGCGTATGCGTTCGCTTCTGCGTGCGAGCACACGGGGACAGGGGCGCTTTAAAAAAAATGTTATTGTTAATTTTAATTTAAGTTTTTTTGTTTTTGGTTTGTTTTTTTTTAGTTTGACACTTTAAAAAAAAATTTTTTTATCACTTTTATTCCTATTACAAAGAATTTAAACATCTTGTAATAGGAATATGACATGACAGGTCCTCTTTATGCAGAGATCTGGGGTCAACAAGTCCCCACATCTCACCTCTAGGCTGGGAAGCCTGAAAAAAAAAAAAAAAAACGATCACGGCTTCCCAGCCGAAGCGGCGCCGTTTGTTTGAATGCAGAGGCCGGGCGTGACGTCATCGCGTCCAGCCTCCGAACGATCACGGGGACTCCGACGACCATCTGGTCTGCCGGAAATCTCTATGATCACCATCCGGGGCTGGCGGATCCGTTCTCCGACTCACCGATGGAAGCGGTCAGTCTATAGAAGCATCGGGGGGCGGTGGGAGAGGGGGATGTCCCCTCTCGCCGCCCGTAAGAACGATCAAGCAGCGGAACAGCCGCTATGATCATTCTTGCGGTGTAGCGAATCGCCGGCTGAAAAAGCCGATATCTGAATGATGCCTGTAGCTGCACCCATCATTCAGATATACCCGCACAAAGTCAAGGACGTCATATGACGGCTGGCGGGCGAGAAGTGGTTAAAGAAGAACTCCAGCTTGTGTATGTAATAGAGTGTTAATCTCTAGTGAGACATCTAGTTGTAGAAACTGACTTTCAACATTTTTTTACAAATATATATATGAAAAGTGTGGGGGGGACATTTGTATGGCGCCCCCCGGAGTCAATACTTTGTAGAACCGCCTTTCTCTGCAATTACAGCTGCAAGTCTTTTTGGGGATGTCTCTACCAGCTTTGCACATCTAGAGAGGACATTTCTGCCCATTCTTCTTCTTTGCAAAATATCTCAAGTTCTGTCAGATTGGATGGAGAGCGTCTGTGAACAGCAATTTTCAAGTCTTGCCACAGATTCTCAATGTGATTTAGGTCTGGAATGTGACTGGGACATTCTAACACATGAATATGCTTTGACGTAAACCATTCCATTGTAGCTCTGGTTGTATTTTTAGGGTTGTTGTCCTGCTGGAAATTGAACCTCCGCCCCAGTCTCAAGTCTTTTGCAGACTCAAACAGGTTTTCTTCTAAGATTGTCCTGTATTTGTCTTCATCCATCTTCTCATCAACTCTGACCAGCTTCCCTGTCCCTGCTGAAGAAAAGCATCCCCACCACATGATACTGCCACCACGTTTGCTTTTAGACCAAAAAGTAAAATGTTGGTCTCATCTGACCAGAGAACCTTCTTCCACATGTTTGCTGTGTCCTCCACATGGCTTCTCACTAACTGCAAACAGGACTTCTTATGACTTTCTTTCACCAATGTCTTTCTTCTTGTCACTCTTCCATAAAGGGCAGATTTGTGGAGAACACGACTAATAGTTGTCCTGTGGACAGATTCTCCCACCTGAGCTGTGGATCTCTGCAGCTCCTCCAGAGTTACCATGGACCTCTTGGCTGCTTCTCTGATGAATGTTCTCCTTGCCCGGCCGGTCAGTTTAGGTGGACGGCCATGTCTTGGTAGGTTTGCAGTTGTGCCATACTCTTTCCATTTTCCGATGATGGATTGAACAGAGCTCCGTGAGATGTACAAAGCTTGGGATGTTTTTTTATAACCTAACCCTGCTTTATACTTCTCCACAACTTTATCCCTGACCTGCCTGGCGTGTTCCCTTGGCCTTCATAAATTACACACAGGCGGACTCTATTTACTAATTAGGCGACTTCTGAAGGCAATTTGTTCCACTGGATTTTAGTTAGGGGTATCAGAGTAAAGGGGGCTGAATACAAATACCCCCCCCCCACACTTTTTACATATTTATTTGTAAAAACTTTCGAAAACCATTTATTCTTTTCCTTCTACTTCACAATTATGTGACACTTTGTGTTGGTCTATCACATAAGATCCCAATAAAATACATTTACGTTTTTGGTTGTAACATGACAAAATGTGGAAAAATTCAAAGGGGTGTGAATACTTTTTCAAGGCGCTATATAGCCAGTTCCATTCCATTTAGACGATTTAATGAGGAACTGCAGTCTGCTCACATAATTTGTAATAAAAACATCTTTGGCCATTCTGAAACTTCCCTCCAACCACGTTAAATATTATTTTATATATACTGTGATTCTGTACTTGCCAAATATGCTGCAGAAATCTCCCTCCACTGAGTCTGGCTGCATTCATTTTAACTGTGGGCAGCTGAAGCTGCTGCCTGTTCACTTCCTGGATTTAAACAGACACACAGAGGCACACCTCCAGCTCTGCAGCTCTCATTGGCCCTCTTGTGACTCATCCCCCCTCCCTTCCTGGCAAACTCTCAGGAGAGAGAGAGAAAGCTGTGCATGATGTCAAAAGCTCAGGCATTTTGCCAGACAAGAAACAGGAAGTGGGCTGTATAAGGTATTTGCTGGCAGAAAAAAAAATGTTTTACTATCCAAAGTTAAAACAACAAAGGTAGAGGATTTAATAGATGGAAAGAAGGGTTGGAGCCTATGTTGAGGTTGTCTGCATCCCTATTGGAGAGATTTTCCCTCACTTTCTGTCAGCAGAGGGAATGTGGGAAATCTCTCCAATGGGAACACAAACATGTTTTAGTAGAGCTAGGATTAGAACTTCCTACCATGTATTTGGCTGTCCATGTCTTCCTAGCCTGGTGACCCAGCCATTTAATTGTACTGGTGTTACAGGGAGAGGAAGCAATAGAAAATCACCCAGTTGGCGTCACAGATTTGCAAGTAAAGCTTGACAGAGGTGCATTCCTTCTCCACTATTTCCAAATATGTGAAAAAAAAGGTTTTGCCCGAAGTTGGGTTTTAACATTTGTTTAGTTTGAAGTTTCCCCTTAATAACCCTTGACTAAGCCCTGAGAGTGGGACGAAACATGTTGGGGAAGTGGCCTGGAGTCAGGATGAGGCTGTTATCACCTTTTACATGCTGGGCTTGTATGGTATGCGGTGGATGAGATTTTTCTCTCCTTGTTCTTCCCATTAATAAGGTCATACATATCATAACAACCAATTACCATTTTAAGGTGAACAGTGAATTCCAGTGGTTAAAAAAAGGGTGAAGAAGACCAAGGATGGATCTTTATGCTATAATCCTAAATTAGGCCAAAAATTATTTGCTGCTGCTGGTCATCACTCACATTATCCGCAGCAGTCTGGTCTCCCTGCGATTCCTGGATTCCAAAGGCAATAAGACAGATGACAGCTGCCACCCACATCAGGCACTGCAGCCCTCCGGCCAGCTGACGGGCAAACTTTACATATTCCGGGGTGCCCTTTGGAGGTTTAAGCTCGTTAGGTCCATCCCGGATCAATACCTCTGATGCGAAACTGCTCTTCAGACCCTGCAGAAGACAGGACACGATTATATCACTGAAGATATCAAATAACACAACGTCTTCCAATCACATGCTACACTGGGGGTCATGTAACCTACACTATATATTAGAGATGTCATCAATGAGTTGTAGCCATTTACAAAATATTTTTTTGGGGTATGGAAAACCTACAGCCATCCCCAACCACAAGCTATACAAAGTCCATTCCTTGAGCAACTTACAGCCAACCCCAACCACAGACTATAGAAAGTCAGTTCTTTCTGTGGCCTACAGCCAACCTTAACCAATGACTAGACATAATCTGTTCCTTTAGAAGCCTACGACCAACCCCAACCAAGAACTATACAAAGTTTGTTCCTTCCTCGGTGTACAGCCAAACCCAAGTATAGACTATAAAAAGTCTATTCCTTTAGAGGCCTATAGCCAACCCCAACCAAGGACCAGGCAAAGTCAGTTCCTTTAGCAGTATACAGCCAACCCAAACAAAGGACAAGGCAAAGTTAGTTCCTTTAGGAGCCTACAGCCAACCCCAACCAAGGACCAGGCAAAGTCAGTTCCTTTAGCAGCATACAGCCAACCCAAACAAAGGACAAGGCAAAGTTCGTTCCTTTAGGAGCCTACAGCTAACCCCAACCAAGGACAACGCAAAGTCAGTTCCTTTAGAGGCCTACAGCCAACCCCGACCAAGGACAAGGCAAAGTCAGTTCCTTTAGCAGCCTACAGCTAACCCCAGCCACAGACTTTACAAAATCAGTGCCTTCAGTGGCCTACAGCCAACCCCAACCAAGGTCTATACAAAGTATGTCCCTTCAGCAGTCTACAGCTACTCTCAATCATAGATTTTACAGCCCCCCCCCCATCTAGAAACAACTTACTTTTGTGACGCTTGTTTGATACTTCAGTTCCAGCTCCTCTATGGTAATCTGGTGGTCATTCTGCAAAAGAGGATGTCAAATTTCAAAACAATATTTTAACATCTACATAATGAGTCCCGGAATACTATTATTGGCCTCCTTTTGCCACTTTTGCCTTTCATCACCCTTTGCCTTATGTTACTGTTAATTATCAACTGGTTCTTCTCCAATATAATAAAGGGGATTTGCAGGAAGGGTTCTGCTTCTGCTTTTCTACAATAAAAATTATTGAACATAAACGAGAAATATCCAACCCTTCCGATTGTTCCCTGTTTTGTTCATCCTTAAAAAACTGACACAAAGACATGGAACAAGTGCCATGCATGCTTTGATGTTTCATGAAAGCAACTTGGCTATTGAAACAATTGGATAATGGAATGGCTGGATTGAAACCTATATGGGCGTAATGACCGAAAAAGTTTTAGTTATGCAGTAGATGATCAGATCCCAGCTTCTTCCGGTATATGTCCTGGATACAACAACAAATCTCCATGCCATAATTCCAGACTCTGCTGTTTAAGCTGGTTGTTTTGGGTGTCCCTGTCCATCCTTTACAGCTCCTCCTGTTAAATTTTCTATACTATATAGTAAATATACTGCACAATCCATAATGGGCACAGCCGGTGTGCAAACCTGGGAACTCCGCACAGGGATGGGGAGAACCCCTCATAATGGAAACAGTTGGTGTGCAAACCTGGAAACTCCACACCACACAGTGATCTTGGGAGCCCCTCATATTGGGCACAGCAGATGTACAGATCTGGAAAATCAATGCAAGGATGGTGAGAGCCCTCATAATGGACATGGCAGTTGTGCAGACCCAGGAACTCAGCACAGGGATGGTGGGAACTCCTCATAATGGGCACAGCAGGTGTACAGACCTGGGAACTCAGCTCAGGGATGGTGGGAACTCCTCATAATGGGCACAGCAGGTGTACAGACCTGGGAACTCAGCTCAGGGATGGTGGGAACTCCTCATAATGGGCACAGCAGGTATACAGACCCGGGATCTCAGCACAGGGATGGTGGGAACTCCTCATAATGGGCACAGCAGGTGTACAGACCCGGGAACTCAGCACGGGGATGGTGGGAACTCCTCATAATGGGCACAGCAGGTGTACAGACCCGGGAACTCAGCACAGGGATGGTGGAAACACCTCATAATGGGCACAGCAAATGACTCGGGAACGCAGCACAGACATCCCACCAAAAAGTCCCCAAAAAGGGAGATGAAACTGCCAGTAGATTTAGATCTCAACCATCTGCCAAACACAGAAATGTCAGTATTGGTTGGACTGGCTCTTTAAAGACCCCTTGAAGGGGGACAGAGATGGGAACATCAATGCAATAATCTCACACCTGGAGTTCCCAAAGAATGTGAGAAGACACTGAGCAATTTAACCCAACTGAAGCTATTTAACCACAATATGAGTACGAGATACTTCGTAACTGTATCATTTGTTTATGTATATATCCAAACGATGCCACTTTGTAGTCTCACACCTTTAGGACATAGCTTGAAAAGATAATGAATCCTGATAGATTTAGTTAGGAGGGCATTTATAGTACATGCATGCTTGTCCAGTGGGAATACAGTTCACAAGAGATCCTTTAGGAAGGTTCTCTCTATATAACACGGAAGTCACAACCTTATGTTCCCCTAAATCAAGATTTTATCAGCTGCCTCCATGTCCACCACCGGCTGTGAAGGTGGAAGCAAATATGGGGCCTGCTGTCTGCCTGGCAACCACAGAGATTATTGCCCGCTCAGATAGTTGTATCAGAGTTGTCTGTATGTT
The DNA here is from genome assembly GCF_042186555.1 of Aquarana catesbeiana. Lineage (NCBI taxonomy): Eukaryota > Metazoa > Chordata > Amphibia > Anura > Ranidae > Aquarana > Aquarana catesbeiana. The sequence goes on along the minus strand of NC_133333.1, from coordinate 12,089,784 downwards.
CGTCTAACATCTGCTCAGGAAAAATGATAACAATAGAGGAACTGTAGATAATTATTCTCATCAATTATTTTCTTATACGTGTAAAAGAGATCAGCATGACCTAATCATATCCCTATTAAAAATATTGTTTGCCTGTATCACTTAATAAAAAAAACAGCGAGGGGCAGTTGTATGAGCTCATTACATAGGCGGACACTGCTTCATGTATACCTGCTTCCTTCTCAGTGAATCTGCACAGTAGTTAAGCCTAATGCCGCGTACACACGACCGGACTTTCCGGCAGAAAAGTCAGACGGAATCATTCCATCGGACATTCCGATCATGTGTGGGCTTCATCTGACTTTTTCTTTCGAAAATTCTGAAGGACCTAGAAATAGAACATGTTTTAAATCTCTCATTCTCTCTCGTTCTCTCTCTCGTTCTCTCTCTCTTGTTCTCTCTCTCTCTCATTCTCTCTCTCTCGTTCTCTCTCTCTCGTTCTCGTTTTCTCTCTCTCTCTCTCTCTCTCTCTCGTTCTCTCTCTCTCTCTCTCTTTTGTTCTCTCTCTCTCGTTCTCATTCTCATTCTCTCATTCATTCTCATTTTCTCTCTCCCTCATTCTCTCTCTCCCTCGTTCTCTCTCTCTTTCGTTCTTCGTAGGACATGAGGCAAAACCTTTGTTCCTGGATTGGCCCAATACAGCCCTACAAGCTGGTGTGAATGTGCCCTTGCTGTTCGTCTTATTTCCCTGTGTGTCTACCAGGCGGGGTCTGTTTGATAGAGATCGATAGACTCCCCTCTAATGACCAGTGCTTCTGGTGGTCAGAGGCCTCATGATATTTGCTCTCCTTCTCTCTCTCATTCTCCCTCTCTCGTTCTCTCTCTCTCTCTCCCTCTCCCTCTCCCTCTCTCTCTCTCTCTCTCTCTCTCTCTCTCATTCTCTCTCTCATTCTTTCTCTCTCATTCTCACTCTTGTTCTCTCTCTCTCTCTCTCTCTCTCTCTCTCTCTCTCTCTCTCGTTCTCTCTCTCTCTTGTTCTCTCTCTCTTGTTCTCTCTTGTTCTCTCTCTCTCTCATTCTCTCTCTCTCATTCTCTCTCTCTCGCTCTCTCTCTCTCTCTATCTTCCTCTCTCATTCTCTCTGCCTCTCGTTCTCTCTCTCTCTCTTGTTCTCTCTCTCTCATTCTCTTTCGTTCTCTTTCATTCTCTCTCTCTCATTCCCTCTCATTCTCTCTCGTGCTCTCTCTCTCTCTCTCTCTCATTCTCTCTCTCTCATCCTCTCTCTCTCGTTCCCTCTCTCTCGCTCTCTCTCTCGTTCTCTCTCTCTCGTTCTCTCGTTCTCTCTCTCTCTCGTTCTCTCGTTCTCTCACTCTCTCTCGTTCTCTCTCGCTCTCTCTCATTCTCATTCTCGTTCTCTCATTCATTCTTGTTCTCTCTCTCGTTCTCATTCTCGTTCTCTCATTCATTCTTGTTCTCTCTCTGGTTCTCTCTCTCTCGTTCTCTCTCTCGTGTTCTCTCTCTCTCTCTCGTTCTCTCTCTCTCTCTCTCTCTCGTTCTCTCTCTCTTTTGTTCTCTCTCTCGTTCTCTCTCTCTCTCTCTCTCGTTCTCTCGCTCTCTCTCTCGTTCTCTCTCGTTCTCTCTCTCTCTTTCTCTCTCTCTTTTGTTCTCTCGCTCTCGTTCTCTCGCTCTCTCTCTCTCGTTCTCTCTCTCTCGTTCTCTCTCTCTCTCTCTCCCTCGTTCTCTCTCTCTCGTTCTTCGTAGGACATGAGGCAAAAGCTTTGTTCCTGGATTGGCCCAATACAGCCCTACAAGCTGGTGTGAATGTGCCCTTGCTGTTCCTCTTATTTCCCTGTGTGTCTACCAGGCGGGGTCTGTTTGATAGAGATCGATAGACTCCCTGCAGTCTCTAATGACCAGTGCTTCTGGTGGTCAGAGGCCTCATGATCTTTGCTTTGGGTCACAATAAAGAGCGCCTGAGCATTTATTTATGCCAAGAAAGATCTTCTTACTTTTTTATTAATAATTTTAAAATAAATAAAATAAAATAATAATTTTAATGATCAGTATTAATTATTGATTTAGGTCATGTGAATTTTAATGATAGGTCAATTGTACTGTTTGCCTGTAAGGCTGGTACCTCACATCGTAAAAAATGAACATCTTAGAAAAATGCTGTCCCATTTTTATTTTATTTTAATTTATATACTTATTCATTTTTTGATGCCTATTTTACTCTTAGGGACGTGTGTAGAAATGTTGAATATTTAAATCTTTGCAGTGCTACCTGTATCTGCACACACCTCTTCTTCCTCAGCTGAGCAGGCGTGAGTCGACGCTGTAAGTTATAATGTCCATAGCCACTAGATGGAGCTAAGTATCATAATGATTTTCTATTATACCTAGCTCCATCTTGTGGCCAAATGTGGCATTTTCTGTTTTAAAATAAATGAAAAAAGTTCTACCAGCATAGGAAGGAGCCTAATAACAGTTTTTTTTCTTCTCATTTGCACAGAGTTAGTGTATAAGTACTTTTATTGGGAATTGCTATGCAATTTTTTTTTTTTTTTTAAATAAATACCCCCCTTGGTGTGCTATCGAGGCAAACTAGGCATCTGCCTTAGGGCAGCATAAGGATTACTTTCTGATAGTTGTATTAATAGTTTTTAAGTGACTTGTACTAACAACCTATTACTTCATACAGGTTTCAGTCTGTATCTGGAACCCCAGAACTTACTATGTCCATCTCCTTCTTCATCTGCTCCATCTTTTCCTTCTTCCCCCCTTTTCCCTTCTTCTTGATTTTTGCGTCCATCTCATCTTTGCCTTCCCTCTCCATCTCCACCGAGTACATGTCATACTGTTCCTAAAGGGATAAAAAAGACAATATTTGATTAGCTCGGATTTAAATCTCTATTTCCCAGTTAAAGGATATCTAAACCCATGAAGAAAAATGTAACATTAACATATTACAGCTTACACTAGATCTGCGCGGTTCATTTCATTCAAAATTCAGAGGAACTTTTTGTTATTCGGAAATTTGGATGTATCTAAAACTAATTTAAACAAATCTGAAATAATATGATGTAATTCGGCCAAAATTTGATTCGAATTCGACTCAAATTCTAAATTGAATTAGAAAACAAGAATAAAATGGAATAGAAAATAAAGGAATTGAAAAGAATAGAATAGAGTAAAATAGAACAGAATAGAATAGAATAGAAAAATAAAAGAATAGAATAAATAAAAAGAAAAAAAGGTAATAGAATAGAAGAGAATAGAATAAAATAGAAAATAAAAGAACAGAACAAGAAAAAAAATGATTAAAACAGAACAGAATAGAAAATGAATAGAAAACAATAGAATAGAATATAACCGTATTCTGAAATTTGAATTTCAAATAGAATAAATTTGAATCGACTAGATTAGAAAAGAATAGAAAAAATTAGAATAAAATTCAGTACAATAGAATAAAAGAGAATATAACTGTCTTCCGAAATTCGAATTTCGAGTAGAATAAATTTGAATAGAATAGATTAAAAAATAATAGGATAGAAAAGAATAGAAAAAAAAACAATAGAATAGAAAGAATAGAATAGAATAGAAATCTTCCAATATTTGAATTTTGAATAGAATAAATTTGAGTTTGAATAGACTAGAATTCAATAGATAAATCTTGAATAGAAAAAACAATAGAATAGAATAAAACAGACAATGTTTAACCGTCTTCCGAAATTCAAATTTTGAATAGAATAAATTTGAATTTGAATCGAAAAGGAATAAACAAAAACAAATTCTGTAAATGAATTAAACAAATTTACCTAAAGTAAATTATTTAAATAACGAATCAAAACAAAACAAATTTTTTCATTCTGCACATCTAGCTTTCACATCCTTAGCTGCGGTGGCTGCGTTTGTTTTCTTTTTAGGCTAAGAACACATTCAGCAAGTACAGAAAAAATACCTTATGATCCTGCCAGAAATCCAGTGTCCTTGTCATGTCCTGTGCGCCGAACAGAAATCTCTAACAACATGATTAAGCTCCTCAGCTGTCTTCTGTGAATTACAAAGCCCACATCATAGAGCTGAGGAGGGGGGGTGATTTTTGTAGTCCAAATAATGAGAGTACTGTATGTACAGAAGAGCAGCATTGTCACCATAGGACAGGAAGTGTGCTACTGGCAGGATCACCAAGTGAAAATAAAGGAAAGAAAATCCTCAAAGGTAAACTAAAGCAGCCACCACTTCTAAGGACCAGAAGCCAGAAATATATTACTTTGTTGCTTTGGGGTTTAGATACACTTTTTTTTTATTTTTGCATATGCTTTTAGGTTGACAAAGTGTATGTGTTGCTAAAGTGATGGACCCAATTGTGGGAAAGATAGGACTTGAAATCCAAATTCTAGAGGTAGCCATGGGGAGCCCCCAGAGTAGTGTAAAAAGGATGAGACACCACAGATCTAATGCAAGTCCTGTAAGTCTTTAGTAAGTTGACCCAAATCAATAAAATTTATATAATTTTATTTTACTTTTTGTTGTCCAGTATTCACTTATCCACTTCATTTACTGCAAGCATCTAAGCTCGAATGAAGTGAAGGGGAGTCCTGAGTTTAAAAACATGTTGGCTTAAGCCCTGATGAAGGGGAGTCTTGAGCTCTTAAATGTGTTGGCTTAAGCCCCGATGAAGGGGAATCTTGAGCCCCAAATTGTGTTGGCTTAGGCCTCGATGAAAGGGAGTCTTGAGCCCCAAAATGTGTTGGCTTAAGCCCCTGGTAAAGGGAGTCTTGAGCCTCAAAATATGTTGACTTAAGCCCTGATGAAGGGAAGACTTCAGCCCCAAAATTTGTTGGCTTTAGCCCTGATGAAGGGGAGTCTTGAGCCCACAAACGTGTTGGCTTAAGCTCTAAAGAAGGGGAGTCTTGAGCCCCCAAAAATGTTGGCTTAAGCCCTGATGAAGGGTAGTCTTGAGCCCCAAAATGTGTTGGCTTAGGCCCTGATGAAAGGGAGTCTTGAGCCCCAAAATGTGTTGGCTTAAGCCCGGATAAAGGGGAGTCTTAAGCCTTAACATATGTTGGCTTAAGCCCTGATGAAGAAAAGACTTCAGCCCTGAAATTTGTTGGCTTTAGCCCTGATGAAGGGGAGTCTTGAGCCCCCAAATGTGTTGGCTTAAGCCCTGATGAAGGGGAGTCTTCAGCCCCAAAATGTGTTGGCTTTAGCCCTGATGAAAGGGAGTCTTGAGCCCCAATACATGTTGGATTAAAACCTTGATGAAGGGAAGTCTTCAGCCCTGAAATTTGTTGGTTTTGGCCCTGATGAAGGGGAGTCTTGCGCCCCAAAACATGTTGGCTTAAGCCCTAATAAAGGGGAGTCTTGAGCCGTGAAACCTGTTAGCTTAAGCTTTGATAAAGGAGAGTCTTAAGCCCCCAAAACATGTTGGCTTAAGCCCTGATGAAGGTGAGTCTTGAGCCCCAAAATGTGTTGGCTTAAGCCCGGATAAAGGGGAGTCTTAAGCCTTAAAATATGTTGGCTTAAGCCCTGATGAAGGGAAGACTTCAGCCCCGAAATGTGTTGGCTTTAGCCCTGATGAAGGGGAGTCTTGAGCCCCCAAATGTGTTGGCTTAGGCCCTGATGAAAGGGAGTCTTGAGCCCCAAAATGTGTTGGCTTAAGCCCTGATAAAGGGGGTCTTAAGCCTTAAAATATGTTGGCTTGATGAAGGGAAGACTTCAGCCCCGAAATTTGTTGGCTTTAGCCCTGATGAAGGGGAGTCTTGAGCCCCCAAACATGTTGGCTTAAGCCCTGATGAAGGGGAGTCTTGAGCCCCAAAATGTGTTGGCTTAGGCCCTGATGAAAGGGAGTCTTGAGCCTCAAAATGTGTTGGCTTAAGCCCGGATAAAGGGGGGTCTTAAGCCTTAAAATATGTTGGCTTAAGCCCTGATGAAGGGAAGACTTCAGCCCTGAAATGTGTTGGCTTTAGCCCTGATGAAGGGGAGTCTTGAGCCCCCAAACGTGTTGGCTTAAGCCCTGATGAAGGGGAGTCTTGAGCCCCAAAATGTGTTGGCTTAGGCCCTGATGAAAGGGAGTCTTGAACCCCAAAATGTGTTGGCTTAAGCCCTGATAAAAGGGAGTCTTGAGCCCCAATACATGTTGGCTTAAAACCTTGATGAAGGGAAGTCTTCAGCCCCGAAATTTGTTGGCTTTGGCCCTGATGAAGGGGAGTCTTGAGCCCCAAAACACGTTGGCTGAAGACCTAATGAAGAGGAGTCTTGAGCCCCAAAAGGTGTTGGCTTAAGCCCTGATGAAGAGGAGTCTTGAGCCCCAAAACATGTTGGCTTAAGCACTGATGAAGGGGAGCCTTGAGCTACAAAACATGTTGGCTTAAAGCGGTAGTAAACTCAGTTTTTTCACTTTTACCTACAGGAAAGCATATACAGTGAATATCTCCTAAATTTGGAGAAGATATTCACACTGCATGCAGCCGGTGATATTGTGCCGCAAACGAGTTGTCGTGCTGTCATCTTGGCCCCAACCACTCGTGTAGTTAGAGGCCGTGAAACCGGAAGGAAGACCAGGTGAAGATGGAAGCCCTGTCAGCGGTGACAGCATGCCGCTGGAGGGCTTTGTTTTAAGGTAAGTCTCGCATAATATGCTAGTATGCATACTAGCACATTATGACATTATTTTGAAGGGGTGTTTTTTGTTTTTTTTTAAGATGCAGTTTACAACTGCTTTAAGCCCTGACGAAGGGAAGTCTTTATCCCCCAAATTGTGTTGGCTTAAGCCCTGAAGAAGGGGAGTCTTGAGCCTCAAAACGTGCTGGCTTACTGTTTAATATATTTCTAGATGTCAATTTATTCCTTCCTGATGCCCAACATGGCAGCTCATGGCCAGATCAAAGTTCCAGAAATGTCAAATGTCTTCATCTTACTGGTAAATCTTTCAGCTAATGTCATCTATTGGCCTTTTAGGTGTTAACTCCCTTTAACACCTAAAGCTGTTTTTGATTATATAAACCTCGGCTGATAAGGGGACACTTTCTCCTCTAATCTTGGGCTGGCCAGCAGGACTAACAGCACCTGACAATGGCGTATCGCATGTACAAGGTGCTAAGCAAACAGCTCACTGTGTATTCGCAGTTGTTGTTACAGAAATAATTTGTCCTTTACAGGATAAGAGGGAGATATGTTATCGCAGCACCTGCACTTGGGGTTGACATTTATTGCTGCGCGACGTTTTACGTGATGCGATAAGGTCGTCTTTCAGGTTACCCCAGATTCAAGATCAAGAGGAGCTAGGTGACTAGATGTGCAGGTCTATATAGTGTATGTGTGTGTGTATGTATATATATAGTGTATACTCTGCTATAATGTATTTAATACACCAAGAACTTCTTATTTACAGGACCAGTCCAACCAAACAGTGATATTTTAGTTATAGGTGAAGCCTGGTTACTCCAACAGTGAGATCACCATGATAAAATGACCAACTGTGTTCCTTCACTCCTAAGTGTTTTTGGTTTCCCTACCCCCTGTTGTGAGCCCCTGCCCCTCCCATTGCTTTCTCCATAATACAGAAATAAATAAAAAGGAAGCAGGGATGGTGGGAACCCCTCAAAATGGGCACAGCAGATGTGCAGACCCAGGAACTCAGCACAGGGATGGTGGAAGCCCTTCATAATGGGTACAGCAGGTGTACAGACCCAGGAACTCAGCACAGGGATGGTGGAAGCCCCTCATAATGGGTACAGCAGGTGTACAGACCCAGGAACTCAGCACAGGGATGTTGGAAGCCCCTCATAATGGGTACAGCAGGTGTACAGACCCAGGAACTCAGCACAGGGATGGTGGAAGCCCCTCATAATGGGTACAGTGGGTGTACAGACCTGGGAACTCAGCACAGGGATGATGGGAACCCCTCATAATGGGCACAGCAGGTGTACAGACCTGGGAGCTCAGCACAGGGATGGTGGGAACCCCTCATAATGGGCACAGCAGGTGTACAGACCTGGGAACTCAGCACAGGGATGGTGGGAACCCCTCATAATGGGCACAGCGGGTGTACAAACTTGGGAACTCAGCACAGGGATGGTAGGAACCCCTCATATTGGGTACAGCAGGTGTACAGACACGGGAGCTCAGCACAGGGATCGTGGGAACCCCTCATAATGGGCACAGCAGGTGTACAGACCTGGAAACTCAGCACAGGGATTTTGAGAACCCCTCATAATGGGCACAGCGGGTGTACAGTCCCGGGAACTCAGCACAGGGATGGTGGGAACCCCTCATAATGGACACAGCAGGTGTACAGACCCGGGAACTCAGCACAGGAATAGTGGGAACCCCTCATAATGAGCACAGCACATGTGCAGAGTGCAGACCCAGAAACTTGGTGCAGGGATCTCACCAATAGACTCTACAAGAGACAGGAGTAACTGGGTCGAACTCTCCAGGATCTAGCGAACACTGAAAAATCTCTGTTGGGTGCAGTGGCCCTTTAATTCGGTAAGGTCAAACAGTTACAATAGTAAAAGCCAGTTAGAATTTTCTTCTTCATTAAACCATAGTGAGCTGAAACCTGATTGGCTGTGAGCTGCTGTCCTTTGGACATCATTCCTGCTCTTTGCTACTTTATTAATCTTATTTCAAAAGGCAATCTGCAAAGAGCAAAACAGCCAATCAGCAACCAGCTGGCAATGTCCTGAAAACCTTATGAATGATGAAGAATAACATTGTATTCATTGTTTCTCTTAACAACTTCATTGTTTCTCTTAACAGGTCTAGAGATCATATACTCCCCTGATGTCCAACCTGCAGCCCTTTGTTCCTTGTTGACCACCCTGTAGACCCCGGCAGTCATTAATGGGAGCAATGGTTTATTAAGGAAGCGGTGATGGCGGTGATCTCCAGTAGTCTCATGTAATGTCCCCAAGCTCTGACTGTCATCTGTAGCACCTCTAATGACACTTTCCTGCTATCTTCTTGATTGGAAATGTCACAGGGTGTACAGGGTCAACAGCAACCATTGCAATAATCCGGTGATGAATAGTTGATATTTTCACACAGATTTTTGATGTTCCCTTGGGGGTTCCTTCCCCCAAGGGAACATCTGCCGTAGGTCGTAGGATATGGGAGCAAATCTCTCCAAAAGTGAGGAATATCCTGCTTTTAGATAGCTGTCACTTGTCACTGTAACAGGTGTCCCCATTAAAGGATTTTCCTTTTATCCCTGTTCCAGTGACACCAGGACAGATAGAAAAGAGAAATCTCTTCAGCAGGAAAACAGACCGCAATAAAACAAAAACCTGACAGAGGTTCTAACTCGTATATTTAAAAAGCTAAAAATGTTATTGCTTGTGTCCTTACTCTATCCAAAACTTTAAAAAAAATGAAATGCTGGCTTTAGATACAACTCATTTGCACACAAAACATTTGTTTGGGGCATAGGCAGACTCAGGGGGTACATATAGGTTATCTATTTAACAAACTATACTGTATATCTGCCCCCTCTTACCACAGAGCAGGGCCTCACAAAGCCTCTGCTGCAGGGAGGACAGAGATAAATAAAAGGTGCTAAAAGTACCAATTTTCTACTGCCAACTACTCAGCAGCAGTAGTAGCTGCAATGTCAAACTTATAACTCATAAAGTTATATCTGAAATATCTCTTTTGGGTAGACTAACCCTTTAATTTGAATGGATTGACCCTTTTATTTGTCAAGGTCAAAGACCTACAACACTAGAAGCCACTGTGTAACCAGGTCATTTTCAATAAGTAGTAATATAGACTGGTTTGTAGAGCAGCCCCCCCCCCGACCTAGAACATGATCTGCTCCTGGACTTCACTTTGGCTTTGAGACTCTTCACCAAAATCTGTTGGCTAAAGATGTCGATAGACAAGGTGGTGGAAGGAAGATCCGACCATTCCAGTTGTTCTATACAGAAATTGTGGCATTGAGCCCAGGTTCACACTGAGCTGCGGGAAATAAAGCCGTACGAGTTCAGCTGAACAAATCGCATGTCAAATCGTACCAATGTGAACCAGGGCTTAATACACAATTGTATCAGCATGGTGCGCATGTTTATACCCAGCCCAGATACTCATGGAAAGCAGTCACGATCATCCAACACTGGTCTTGGGCGACCGCTTTACATTGGTCAGCTTGAGGGGTGACCGTACAGGTGAGTGACCGCCCATATGGATGTCACCAGTTCAGTTCAACTCAAACTAGAAAGTCTTGACCTACCACTGTAGACCTTTATTTTAGAGGTCACTGGTTCCTTGGTCGTCATCTTCATCCTATGGCTTCACTTATCAGTAAGTCTCTGTCTTGAAGTAAGAGCATCGACTTACAAACCAATGAAGCCCACAAAAACTTCAGCCAGGGAACTCGAACAAAAAATCTCTGTAAAGACCAACAATGGTAGCAACCATGTTTCTTTCTTGACTGGCCTGGTTGATCCTAATTTGGAATGCACAGAGAGGACCAGGAGCAGAGCGTTCTCTTCCTTCTACTTTAGATATTCTTCTGTTGAATTAACATTATAATATATATATATATATATATATATATATATATATATATATACACATATATTTTTATTCTCACTCACCTTCTTCCCCATTTTGCTTGTTTGGTGGTCAGGGGAATTTCTTCAGGTTGATGGTTGATGCCAACAAGTCTTGGCACGCGCCTGAGTCAACTTATAAAGTCCAAGAGTTGGACCCTCCCCGAAGCACAGAGTGCATCAACCACCCCCATCTTCCACTCTCTGCCCCTTTACGTCTGTAAGGCAGATCCAATCTCTGCTGTGTGATAAAACAAGGACAAGCAGGTTACAGACTCCTTCTTCTGTCCTTCAGTCTCACGTTCCATGGCCAGTGGTGTATTGACTCGAGGGTCAGCTCAACACTTTACGTCTCAGGCTTTTAGAACAGTGATATAGCAAAAATGAACTGTAAAATTATACAACTGTCCTATGTTCCAAAAGTATCATCAATTACCAATTTTGTTTACAGCTACCACTGCACCTGGGGCAGACGCCCCTCCTGCCTACCCCTGGTTCTTGCAGGTGTGAATGTCTTTAAAGCTGAACTCCAGGCAATTTTTTTCCTCATGCAGTGGGGCTGTGCCCACACTGCTTGGGTCAATTGCTCACTTTGTCTAGGGGTGTGCAGAAAGATTATATCTACCCTATCATCCATACTCATCCTCAGCGCTCCTCCACAGTCCAGAGGTAGACTGTGCCTGATCTATGGAGCCTGCTCTGGGCGTGATGATGTCAGGAACAGTCCACTATTCAAGGCTTCTGGAGCATGTGGGTGCCAGACTTGTCTTGTGCTGGGAGGATGGGAGGATTATGTAAGTATATCTCCACTCTCCTCTCCCCTAGACAAAAATGAGCGGTTAACCCGTGCAGTGGGTAGAAATAAAAAACTGCCAGGAGCTCAGCTTTAAAGACCTCCACACCTGCAAGGACCTTGGGAGGGCAGGAGGGGCGGCTGCCCCAGGTGCAGTGGTAGTGGCGGTCGCCCCCCTCATTACGTTCTCAAGATCAATGACTGGCAACCAGCAGGCCACACCTGCAAAGACCCGGCTATTGTACTCAGGGCCCGGACAAGAGGTGGGCAGGAGTGGCAGCCACCCAGGGTGCAGTCACAGGGGGTCCGCCCCCACTTCTCATGCTTCAGATCAGTGGGTGGGAGCCAGTGGGCCGGGGCTTCATATCTGCTCTGACAGCTATTGCTGTCACACCGTGCTCCACAATGCTCACTATCCACTAGGAATGAACCGATACCAGCATTGGTGGCGATACCAAACATTTGCGTGAGTATCGGTACTTAAGCAAATGCTCCCAATACCAAAACCAATACTTTGCGGTGCGATTTGCATCAATACAAAATAAATTGGCGCAAATCGCAATGCAAAGAATCGCATGCAATTTGAACAGGAATGTGATGCGATTCCTGGCCAAATCGCATGTAATTTTCCACACCACTCCTGTGTGTGTGTGTGTGTGTGTGTGTGTAGGAAGGGAAAAGCACCATTTAGTGGGGAGTATTTCAAAACTGTTAAAGGACACAGTACAATGCAAAATCTTCATAGGTGATAGCAAATCAAGGCCACTGGAGGTGCTTTTAGGGCTGGAGGTGATGTAGAAGTGGTCCTCCCTCCAAGCTGACATCAATCACTTTGCCCTTTATTCACAGGGTCCTCCAGCCCCGTAAGCAACTCCAGCAGCCATGATTTGCTGTCATCAGCGGACCGGGACACCTATGAAGATTTTGCATATGGCCAGATATGTTCTGTAAGTTCTAACCTTTTTAATAAACTGGCCACTAGATGGCGCTTTTCCCTTTCTATCAGTGGCGGCCGGTGGTATTTTTTTTCACCTTTACCTCCCCGCCCCGGTTGGTCGGTCACCCGGCCACAACACTTACCCCGGGCTTCCCTCCGGGCAAACGGCTTCCCCTGCACCTCCTCTCGTCTCCTTCCTCCCCCTCCTGGCGCCCAGCGTAGCTTCTCCTCAGGCTTCCGTACGGGCAATGGATGGGCGGCCAGTTAACTTCCCGTGCATCTCCTCTCCCCGTGTCTCCTCCTTCCTCCTCCTGGCGGCCAGCTTAGCTTCTCCTTTCGGCCAATTGGGAAATGGGTCTCAGGACCCTCTTACTGATTGGCTGGGAGGAGAATTAATGTGACAATAGTGAATATAGTGAATAGTGAATATTCATTCGCTATTGTCAGGCAACTGGGTGGGCTTCGGGTGCAGTGCTCTAGTGCACAGGTGACACGGAAAATGCATCGTACATGCGCAACTACCTTCTAGCTGCTAGAAACCAAGCGATTGGCCACGCATGTGCAGTGCACACTCCACACTAACCATGAGCAGCCAGAGATTGGGTGCTGCAGGGGGGGGCTGAATGTAAGGTGAGCTTGGAGGTAAAGTAGATGTAAGCCAAAACTGTAAAGTGGCCTTGGAAGCCCAATCGCTAAAAAAAAAAAAGACGTGCTATTGACTTGTTCATATCGGGTGTGGTGCCGGAACCCATGTAATTGACATGAGCATATGGGGTCACCTGATGTAAAGGGGACTCTAATGAGGACACCTGGTGTAAAGAGGGACTCTACTGGGGACACCTGATGTAAAAGGGTCTCTACTGGGGACACCTGATGTAAAGAGGGACTCTACTGGGGACACCTGATGTAAAGGGGGACTCTACTGGGGACACCTGATGTACAGGGGGACTCTACTGGGAACACCTGATGTAAAGGGGGCACTCTACAGGGGACACCTGATGTAAAGGGGGACTCTACTGGGGACAACAGAGGAGATTGTGATATCACCACCCCTCCTTTCCACATCATCCAATCAGACAACGACTTGCATTCAATGAAAAAATACAAGGTGTCCTGGGAATGGCAGCAGCACCCCCATGTTCACTATAAGGATAGGCAGCCGCTTGGCACTGGACCTAGACGACTGCCGCTATTGCCAGCAGCGACTGCTACAGTGATTCTGCACTTCCAAAGTCAAGCTAGTGATTGTGACCTCACCACGTCACCTTTCCACCTCATCCAAACAGAGAATGCCTTGCATTTATTGAAAAAAAAAAAAATACAAGGCAATCTGTGAATGGCAGCAGCACCCTCCTCCCAGCCACTTTTCACTGGAACTAGATGACTCCTGCTATCGCCCTAAAAGTAACGACTACTACAGCAATTCTACATTTTCACAAGTATGGAATATGGACACTTAAATTAGTCCAAGCTGGACCACACATGCACATGGTCCGGGATGGTGTCGGGTACTGGCTCCACATTTAGATGCTAGAAGAGGCAAACGGTGATATCTAGTACTTTTAGTTTAGTAAAAATACAGTTCTCATAGTTTTCTGCTGAATGCAAAAAAATTGTTTTTTTTTTGTAAGTGACGGAGATGTCTGCACTTTGTGAAAAAAAAGGACCTAGGTCACGGCTTCCTTCCAGAACTGGCGGCATGTAAGAGAGGAACCACAGAGATTCACAGCTCACTACGCCGCAGGCGTTCTCTCCCCATCGCAGTATCTTGCAAAGAGCAGAGTATACAATGGCATGCTTGTCCTGTTCTGATTTTCTTGCATCATTTAAAAAACAAAAACCTATAACAGAACTAGAGCCAAATGCCAGCAATTCAGCAACTTTGCAAACAGTACAGGCACACATTGGGGTTGATTTACTAAAGGAAAGTAGACTGTGCACTTTGCAAAGTGCAGTTGTAGAGGTGATGTAGAAGTGGTCCTCCCTCCAAGCTGACATCAATCACTTTGCCCTATATTCACAGGGTCCTCCAGCCCCGTAAGCAACTCCAGCAGCCATGATTTGCTGTCATCAGCGGACCGGGACACCTATGAAGATTTTGCATATGGCCAGATATGTACTGTAAGTTCTAACCTTTTTAATAAACTGGCCACTCGATGGCACTTTTCCCTTTCTATCAGTGGCGGCCGGTGGTATTTTTTTTCACCTTTACCTCCCCGCCCCGGTCGGTCGGTCACCCGGCCGCAACACTTACCCCGGGCTTCCCTCCAGGCAAACGGCTTCCCCTGCATCTCCTCTCGTCTCCTTCCTCCCCCTCCTGGCGCCCAGCGTAGCTTCTCCTCAGGCTTCCGTACGGGCAACGGATAGACGGCCAGTTAACTTTCCGTGCATCTCCTCTCCTCGTGTCTTCTCCCTCTTCCTCCTGGCGGCCAGCTTAGCTTCTCCTTTCGCCCAATTGGGAAATGGGTCTCAGGACCCTCTTACTGATTGGCTGGGAGGAGAATTAGTGTGACAAGTGAATATAGTGAATATTCATTCGCTATTGTCAGGCAACTGGGTGGGCTTAAGGTGCAGTGCTCTGGTGCACAGGTGACACGGAAAATGCATCGTATGTGCGCAACTACCTTCTAGCTGCTAGAAACCAAGCGATTGGCCACGCATGTGCAGTGCACACTCCACGCTAACCATGAGCAGCCAGAGATTGGGTGCTGCAGGGGGGGGCTGAATGTAAGGTGACCTTGGAGGTAAAGTAGATGTAAGCCAAAACTGTAAAGTGGCCTTGGAAGCCCAATCGCTAAAAAAAAAAAGACGTGCTATTGACTTGTTCATATCGGGTGTGGTGCCGGAACCCATGTAATTGACATGAGCATAAGGGGTCACCTGATGTAAGGGGGGCTCTAATGAAGACTCCTGGTGTAAAGAGGGACTCTACTGGGGACACCTGATGTAAAGGGGGACTCTACTGGGGACACCTGATGTACAGGGGGACTCTACTGGGAACACCTGATGTAAAGGGGGCACTCTACAGGGGACACCTGATGTAAAGGGGGACTCTACTGAGAACACCTGATGTAAAGGGGGCACTCTACTGGGGACAACAGAGGAGATTGTGATATCACCACCCCTCCTTTCCACATCATCCAATCAGACAACGACTTGCATTCAATGAAGAAATACAAGGTGACCTGGGAATGGCAGCAGCACCCCCATGTTCACTATAAGGATAGGCAGCCGCTTGGCACTGGACCTAGACGACTGCCGCTATTGCCAGCAGCGACTGCTACAGTGATTCTGCACTTCCACAGTCAAGCTAGTGATTGCGACCTCACCACGTCACCTTTCCACCTCATCCAATCAGAGAATGCCTTGCATTTATTGAAAAAAAAAAAATACAAGGCAATCTGTGAATGGCAGCAGCACACTCCTCCCAGCCACTTTTCACTGGAACTAGATGACTCCTGCTATCGCCCTAAAAGTAACGACTACTACAGCAATTCTACATTTTCACAAGTTTGGAATATGGACACTTAAATTAGTCCAAGCTGGACCACACATGCACATGGTCTGGGATGGTGTCGGGTACCGGCTCCACCTTTTAGATGCTAGAAGAGGCAAACAGTGATATCTAGTACTTTTAGTTTAGTTTAGTACAAATACAGTTCTCATGGTTTTCTGCTGAACACAAAAAAATTGTTTTTTTTTTGTAAGTGACGGAGATATCTGCACTTTGTGAAAAAAAAGGATCTAGGTCACGGCTTCCTTCCAGAACTGGTGGCGTGTAAGAGAGGAACCACAGAGATTCACAGCTCACTACGACCGCAGGCGTTCTCTCCCCATCGCAGTATCTTGCAAAGAGCAGAGTATACAATGGCATGCTTGTCCTGTTCTGATTTTCTTGCATCATTTAAAAAACAAAAACCTATAACAGAACTAGAGCCAAATGCCAGCAATTCAGCAACTTTGCAAACAGTATAGGCACACATTGGGGTTAATTTACTAAAGGAAAATAGACTGTGCACTTTGCAAAATGCAGTTGCACTCTGCGAGAGCAGTTGCTCCAGGGCTTAGTAAATGAGGAAAAGCTCTGCTGAATTCCATCATCTAATCATATGCAAGCAAAAAGGATGTACTTTAAATTTTCCTTGCACGTGATTGGGTATTCTTTGCAGAGTGAAGCTTTACCTCATTTACTAAGATCTGGAGCAACTGCACTTGCAGAGTGCAATTGCACTTTGCAAAGTGCACAGTCTATTTGCCTTTAGTAAATCAACCCCTATGAGTTCAATCCAATTAGGTGCATGTCACCTCCCGGACTTACCTCTATTACTTATATATGGTAGGTTTACTGCACTCCCGGAGGATACACCCCGGGCTATGAGAGGAGAGAAGCACACAGAGCAGCTATGCCCACCCAATGTCGGAGAATCAGCGTGCATACAAATATGGCAAATTGTGCATCCCTGCCAGATAGAGTCCACAGTAGAATCCCCTTTCCATTAGGTGTCCCCAGTAAAGTCCCCCTTTACATCAGGTGTCTACATCAGAGTGCCCCCTTTACATCAGGTGTCCTCAGTAGAGTCCCTCTTTAAACCAGGTGTTACCCCCCTTTACATCAGGCGTTCCCAATAGAGTCCCCCTTTACACCAGGTGTCCCCAGTAGAGAGCCCCCCTTACACCAGGTGTCCCCAGTAGAGTTCCCCTTTACACCAGGTGCCCCCAGTAGAGTCTCCCTTTATACCAGGTGTCACCAGTAGAGTCTCCCTTTACACCAGGTGTCCCCAGTAGAGTCCCCCTTTACATCAGGTGTCCCCAGTAGAGTTCCCCTTTACACCAGGTGTCCCCAGTAGAGTTCCCCCTTACACCAGGTGTTCCCAGTAGAGTCCCCTTTTACACCAGGTGTCCCCATCAGAGTGCCCCCTTTACACCATGTGTTCCCAATAGAGTCCCCCTTTACACCAGGTGTCCCCAGTAGAGAGCCCCCCTTACACCAGGTGTCCCCAGTAGAGTCTCCCTTTACACCAGGTGTCCCCAGTAGAGTCTCCCTTTACACCAGGTGTCCCCAGTAGAGTCCCCCTTTACACCAGGTGTCACCAGTAGAGTCCCCCTTTACATCAGGTGTCCCCAGTAGAGTTCCCCTTTACACCAGGTGTCCCCAGTAGAGTTCCCCTTTACACCAGGTGTTCCCAGTAGAGACCCCTTTTACACCAGGTGTCCCCATCAGAGTGCCCACTTTACACCAGTAGAGTCCCCTTTTACACCAGGTGTCCCCATCAGAGTCCCCCTTTACATCAGGTGTTCCCAATAGAGTCCCCCTTTACACCAGATGTCCCCAGTAGAGAGCCCCCCTTACACCAGGTGTCCCCAGTAGAGTCTCCCTTTACACCAGGTGTCCCCAGTAGAGTCTCCCTTTACACCAGGTGTCCCCAGTAGAGTCCCCCTTTACATCAGGTGTCCCCAGTAGAGTTCCCCTTTACACCAGGTGTCCCCAGTAGAGTTCCCCTTTACACCAGGTGTTCCCAGTAGAGTCCCTTTTTACACCAGGTGTCCCCATCAGAGTGCCACCTTTACACCAGGTGTCCCCATCAGAGTGCCCCCTTTACCCCAGGTGTCCCCATCAGAGTGCCCCCTTTACACCAGGTGTCCTCAGTAGAGTGCCCCCTTTACATCAGGTGTCCCCAATAGATTCCCCCTTTACACCAGGTGTCCCCAAGTCACATGACAGGGGAAGAGGAGAAGAAGGACACAGTCCGCCGTCCTTTTTCAGCAGAGCAGCACTGAGACTGAGGACAGTTCTGTCTCCTTGTCAGCTATTTACACCCCATGCAGGCTGGTGGGAGGAGAAAGCTGCTGCTGGAGGGAGGATTTAGCTATTGGCCGCTGCTCCTTCTGACAGGAGTGACACTGCAGTCACTTCTGCCAGTAAGGTGTGGGACGAGCTGCCAGCTCAATAGCGCCCTGCCTTTAACACAGTGCCTGGGACAGGTGCCCACTCGCCCCCCTCTAGTTTCGGCCCTGTGCCCACCCCTCCCCCTACTGCTCATTCACAGCAGCCTTTGTATTTTGTGAATGAGGTCACATGATAAAAAGGCTTCTGTAAATGGGCAGAAGGAGGGGACAGCCATAGCAGTTCCAGTGACTCTTCTCTTGAAGAAACTGGGATGGGACCAGCATTGGAGCTTCTAAAGTTATCTTCCCGGAACACAATAAACCCGTCAGATGTGAATAATTGAGATAAGTCTATGAGGCGGCAAACACCTCATTAGACTTAACTCATGGTATGCCTGCAGTTTTTACAAAGTAGCTGGAATTCCTGGAATTCAAGTTCCTGGAATTCAGCTTTAATGTGCCCAAATGTCAGAAATGGATCAGCCCCTGCTGCAGGGTCTCTTTGTGATCTGCCACAAAGTTACAATGTACAGTCTGATCACTGAGGAAACTAAGGAAATGTTTCCTTCTGTCTGCAGCTGCCTGACCGGCGACCCGAATGAGCACTTTTCCTATTTTTTTTATCATGCAGTTGGCTGTCCTGTATTCTCCTTATTTACTGACAGAATCTAAGCCCTCATAAAAGGGGAGTTTTGAGCCCCTGAGACATGTTGAATTTCTCTTCTGGCCAATTGTCATGTGCAATAAAGATTTACTGGACTTAGACATCTCATACTTTTCACATTCCTGCAGCAGACTGACACCATCCTAGCCTAGGCAAAGTCACCGGGCTTGGTTTTTTATAATAAACTACAGCATGTGGGGTTGTCTTGTTATACTGTCGCAGTATATGGTAACATCCTCTGTTGCCCCAGTGACGACGTCCCTTCTGACGAAACGTGTCAGGCAGAGCTTTAGAGGTGATGTCAATGCGACTGCTGGGGTGCTAGATGCGATCTATATGATAAGCTGAGCTTTTGAGAATTTATGTGAGTACCTGTCCTATTTTTAAATAAATATAGTCCCTTTTTACTGCACCATGAGGGTTCTCCTCTCCTGTGTTTTATAATGGTTATGTTGGACTCTATGAATTGGGATTTTCCATTTTTTATTTGCACTTTATGATGTGGTATGCACTTTTTTTATGTTATGAAATAATTATCATGCACAGATATGAAATATCTATGAATTTCAAGTAATTTATTGTAACATATTTTTATGTATTTAGACTTCTTTTATATCAGGAGTGATGGTATAGTGCGTGTGGCAGTCATTAGTCACTTATGGTGATTTAAATTCACAATAAAATTTTTATATGTTGGAATTTATAGAGACACTTTTTATTCATTTATTTTTTTAAATTTTAGTTTTGCTTATTGTTATTGAAAATGTATTCTTGCCTACTATGCTTTTAAAGACATACAGAGAACCCTACCTTCCTTTATCTTCTAGACATTGCTTTAGGTCACCACACTATGGGACCTATTTATGGAAAAAAAAAAATTCTGACCGTATTTTCATTGATACAGCACTTTACGCTGGTTGTTCGCTCCATCTAGTGGCCAAAAGCTGTTTTTTTTTCTGATTTCGACAAAATACTGCACTATGGACACTAGATGGAGCTGACGATCATAGGAAACCACTGTATTAGGCTAAATATAGTCAGGATTTGTCAGGGCTGGTCGAAAAGTTTGTCACAACTGTCCAACCATTTTTTTTTTAAATGGACCTTATGCACTTCAAGACCGCAGTACATACATATATATATATGTGTATAAAAAAAAATATATATATATATATATATATATATATATATATACGTTGCAGTTTTTAAGTGGTTTACCAGGGTTATGGATGAAGCTATCAGCCATAACCACGGTATTTATTTTTTTCAGCCGGCAATTCTCTTTCTTATAAAAGCGATCCGAGCGGCTGATTACCCACTAGATCGCTTTCAGAAGCAGAGGGAGGGTTGTTTCCGTAGCTCGCCGGTGTTTCTTGGGTTTACCATTCTTACCGGCGAGCCTGGGAAACCAGCCGCATGAACCACTGGATCGTCACAGAGGCCAAGAGAGACCAGATTGTCTCTGATCACCTCCATAATCTAGGAGGACCGGAGCGATGTCGTGGCGCCACTTCCGGTCTAGGGTGGAAGTAAACTATTTTTGTTTCTTAAAGTATAAGATCGATAGGAGTATTTTTAAGGTTTTTTTTCATTTTTTTTGCTTTTAAAGGTAGAGGAGAGATTTGGGCCCATAAAGAGGACATGTCATCCCTTAATTCTATTACAAGGTATGTTTACATGCCTTGTGATAGGAATAAAAGTGATCATAAAAAAATAATAATAATAATTAATGGACAGTGCTCCACAACGATCAACTCCTTTTTAATGGCCATGGTTTTGGAATAGGAGGTTCAGCAAGCTGATATAGATGTGATGGTCAGAAAATGTGGACCTTTTAGTACAGAAACAGTGTTTTAGTCTACAAGGTTCTACACAAAATGGAAATATCAGTAACTGTCCTGTCTAATTGTACTGTACTGTATGGCATATAAACCCCGCTTGCTGTACAGTGATGGAAAATATCTGACTGTAGCTGCACTGCGTATTTGAACTTCTGTGGCTTTTGCCCCCCCACTTCCCCCCATTTCCTGACCTACTGTTTCGTAAAATTCAACATCACAGACGCACGAAAATGTCATCTACAGTATGTATTTTGGATACAAACGTATCAGGAACACATGGCAGAGCTCTATATGAAAACAGTAACAGTGTAATCTTGAAGAATAAACACAAAAAAGGTAAATGAAAGGCCACCCAGCACTCCCGTGCACTCAGGGCTGCTGATAAGGGGGAAAGCAGCAGTCCTTCTGTACAGGGGCCCCGGCTCTATATGTTCAGTGAGGGGCCCATACAGCTTTATGGTAGTTCACTAGACCGGCAGGGTGGGGAGCGTGCTCAAGACTGCAATGTTAAATCACAAAAGTCGCAAGGAAATCACAAGCAAGTTGCAAGGAAATTGCAAGCAAGTCGCACGGGTTTGGGGGTTGCAGCAGTGGTAACTGATCCTCATGATCCCACAGCGGGCCCCCCCTCCCATTATGGCAGAATGCCAGGGCCCCATTGCAAGTGCTACCTTTGCGATCCTGGTAGTTCCATCACTGGCAGCGGTATGGAGTCGGGTCACAAGCTATGTTCAGCTGCAACCAGGCAGATAGGTGCAGGGTCAGGTTAAAGTTCAAGGCCAGGAAGAGACTGGAGTTTGTAACATGCTGGTGGCAGGGTACCAAGTCAGAAGGTGGAATCGTGGTCAGATGTCCAAGCCGTGGTCAAAAAAACAAGTGAACAGTTTATAGTGGGTGGAGCCAGGAACTCAGGAACTTGTGCGGATCATCTAAGATGCCACCTACCCACAACTGCCCTAAACATAACTGACCCTCTAAAGCAGGGGTGTCAAGCTCAATTTCATTGCGATTTACAGGGTGCAGTTCCAGGGGTGCCCTATGTACAGGGTGCAGTTTCAGGGGTGCCCTATGTACAGAGTGTAGGATTCAGGAGTGCGTTACGAACAGAGTGTAGATTCCATGAGTATGTTACATACAAAATGCAGGGTTCAGGGGTGCCCTATGTACAGAGTGTAGGGTTCAGGAGTGCGTTACGAACAGAGTGCAGATTTCATGAGTATGTTACATACAAAATGCAGGGTTCAGGGGTGCCCTATGTACAGAGTGCAGTTCCAGGGGTGCCCTATGTACAGGGTGCAGTTCCAGGGGTGCCCTATGTACAGGGTGCAGTTCTAGGAGTGCCCTATGTACAGAGTGTAGGGTTCAGGAGTGTGTTACGAACAGAGTGCAGAGTCCATGAGTATGTTACATACAGAATGCGGGGTTCAGGGGTGCCCTATGTACAGAGTGCAGTTCCAGGGGTGCCCTATGTACAGAGTGCAGTTCCAGGGGTGCCCTATGTACAGAGTGCAGTTCCAGGGGTGCCCTATGTACAAAGCGCAGGGTTCAGAAGTGCGTTATGTACAGAATGCAGAGTTCAGGAGTATGCTATGTACATAGTGCAAAGTTCATGGGTGCACTATGTAGAGAGTGTATGGGTGTGCGCTAAGCACAGTGTGCAACCCCCCTCCCAAAAAAACTTCCTCGCATGGCTCTAGTACCTCCCTGTGTAGGTGGCTCTGCCTTGCGTTGCAAATTATTCTCTCTTTGAGATTCTGAAGATCTGTCTTCACTGTGCCCTGCCATGAGTGTTAGGTCCAGGAGCCGCTGAGAGCAAAGCTGTCCCTTGTCAACACAGAAGGCTTCTGTGTTGACAAGTGACAGTGGGAAGCTGGAGCAGAGGTTGAGAGCGCGGAGGTGGAGGAATGGAGCTCCGCCATGTTCCGTCTGCAAAACTGGATGCGAGGGCCACATGGCAAGGCCTAGAGGGCCAGATTTGGCTCACCGGCCTTGTGTTTGGCATATATGCGCTAAAATGTGTACACATTTTAAAAAAGAAATCATTGTGTTCCAATTACATCGGTCCCCTCTTTAGATTATAAAATAAGCCTAAAAATCTCAAATGCCCGTTGGTGCTCCCGCTGCTGTGGACTGCCCTCGGAGGAATGCCGCAGGAGTTAAGCACTGCCATGTCTGTGGGGTGTTAGGGCTCCTTTAACTTTTTTTCATTTTTTTTTTTCATTATTTTTTTTTGTTACTTGGTAATTTATTAACAAACATTTGTAATTTATTTATTTATTGTACTGTTTATTTTCCAATAAAATGACTGAATTCCTTTTGTACAGGGAAATGCTAGTTGTCAACATTTTGAATTAATTTTCAGGAACAGTATTTCTCAGTTAGGGATTCAGTAAGACTATTAAAGGACTCTTTAGCAAAACAGGAGCAATGCTCAGACTTTACTGAATGTTGATGATGTGCCAGAATAGTAAATAAGAACATTACGCTGAACACACAAAACCTAAGCAGCATAACAGTCCCAAAGTGATCAAAGTCCAGATAAAGAAAACCTGTGCCAAACGAAACCTTTCTAAAGACTGATTGTACACCATGTCGGCAGTGTTGCCTCCACGTTCCGTCACATGAGCCTTAGGAGCACCAGAATCCAGACACTTCTACTAACCAAATGGCAGTTCAGGAACTGAGTTCAAGTTTAGGCCTGTCTCCTTGGGCACCTCAGTATAGTTGAGTGAAACCTTCCATTGTAGTGATTTGACCAATACTAAGGTAGAAGTAGGGGTTTGCACAAGTGGGAATTTAGATCCTGAAGTCATTATTTTCAAATAAAGGCACACCAGGTTCAAGGGGTCACAGGACACCCATGAAAGAAGACTGTAGGTACATCTAAGTGCTTGATTTAAAAATTCTACAAGAACATCTAGTGCGGGTGATCTCCATACCAGGGACTCTCAGTGTGGGTGATCCCCATACCAGGAACTCTCAATGCGTGTGATCTCCATACCAGGAACTTTCAAGCCTGGTCACCCCTCATGACCTTATTTTATCTTTTTTTTTTTTCAAAGAAAGTCTTCACTCAGGGGATGGTCCTACTAATAATGTCAATGAAAAGTCAAGAGATTGATGATTGAGCATTGCACACTGAGCCTTTGCTCAGTGTTCTGGAACAGGAACTGCATGCCCAACCTCTTGCTTCTTAAAGAGTCATCAAACTGTTTACTTATTGGGACAATCTCTTTCGTCGCCCCTTGAGGCAATCTTGGTTTCAGAAATAAGGCATCACGTGTTTTGTTCCTCAGAATGGCAATTTGGCTGACTAAAAGTGAATCTGTGTCCTGCCCTTGAAGGGCAAAGCAACAGGTTCACTTTCCTTTGCTCCTCTGTCACTCAAAGTGGCTCATCTAGAGCAAGAGAACATTCTGGTATTTTTGGGTATGGGGGTGCACATGAGTCACTCCCCTTCTTCTCCGGAAGTAATGTTGAAGGCTAGAGCAGCAAGTTGCCAGACCCAAGTATGTCACATATGGTGGTGGTGGGGGGGGGGGGTCCATAGCCCTGTAAAAGCTCCAACTGACTTACACAAAAGAAAAGAGTGGTAAGGGAGCAAAGGAAAGGGGAGCATACTGACCAACACACCTGACCCCAGATAAACCTGATAAATCTCGCCGCTCCGAGCATGCTACTTTGGAAGTCATAATTATGTATGTGAAGGACATGCTGGAGAGGAAAGGTGGCGTCTTCTGTGTCCTGGACCTTACGATATAGTCCTATAGGGGCATTTATTGAATGTATAATAATCGGTAGGGCTCTCCAAACTCTGGCCGTGGGCTGGATATGGACCTTTGCTTGCCTTTATCCAGCTCTTGTGGCACTATTGCTTAAACTGATATGAGGCACTATTTACACTGACACCAAGGACAGAGCACAATTCCTTCCACTGGCACCAACAACGGGGTACTATTCCTCCCACTGACACCAAAGATGGGGAACCAATTCTCCCACTAAAATCAATCATAGGGTACTAGTCCTCCCACTGACACCAATTATGTCATTTTTTTACCCCCACTGACCACTAAGTCTAGGGCATTTTCTACTCCCACTGGTCAAAGTCCAACTCCCCTAAAGTTTGAATGGCAGTAAACTGGTCCTTTGTTTCCAAAGTTTGGGGACCCCTGATCTAAGGACTACCCGTTCAGTTTGAGGTTTAACTTGTTGATGGGACACTCCTTTTGGTTTTGCAAATTTTTTTAAATGGGCTGATACTTATGATATTGTGAACATAATCTCCTTTGTTCCCCAGAAGAAGCCCTTAGGGTGAAACGCGTTGGGATTCTTTTTGTTTACCTACAGCAAAACTTCTTTCTGCTGATGGCAGATATTTAGGGCTGGTTTAGTATATCCGGCACTCCTTATGGAAGTGTTGGGGCTGCTTGAATGTATCTAAAACTTTATGTAGTGTCTCTTGGGGATTATGTTCAGGGGTTAGCTTACACCAAGTGTATAATTGATTTTAGAGACTGGGATATTATGTCCCTGGGATTTTTAATGCATTTGTAAATACAGTTTTTTTTTTTTTCATTTGAATGCCCTTGTGAGATTTTTTTTTTCAGAGACCACCCACCTTCTAAGTCCCAATTGACATAATTCCCCGGTTTATCCGGGGTCAGGTGTGTTCAGTATCTAATTGGGATGTGGTGGTTTCCTCTAGACATGTGCAGAACGCAAAAAAATTATTTTGATTCGTTGTTTACATAAATTCATTTCATTTGTTTTCGGAATTTGTTTTGTTTATTCAAATTGATTTTAAATTTTCCAAATTCGGTTGAATTAAGTTCAGTTCCATTCAAAATCAAATTTATTCTATTTGAAATTCAAATTTTGGAAGATGGTTATATTCTTTATTTTCTATTCTATTGTTTTTTTTTCTATTCTATTTGATTTGAATTTCAGAAGACGGTTATATTGTTGTTTTTTTTCTTTTCTATTCTATTGTTTTTTTCTATTCTGTACTATTTTTTTAAATTTTGTTATCTATTCTATTCAAATTTATTCTATTTGAAATTTGAATTCCGGAAGATGTTTATATTCTTTCTATTTTATTCTATTCTATGCTATTTTTTTTTTATTCTAGTCTATTATATTCTATTCTAATCTATTCTTTTCTATCCTATTATAAACTATTCTTTTCTATTCTATTTGAAATTCGATTTTCGGAAGAAGGTTATATTCTTTTTATTTTATTATATTCTTTTTTTTTTCTATTCTATTCTTTTCTATTCTATTTGAATTAAAATGTATTATATTTGAAATTCGAATTTCAGAACATAGGTATATTTTTACTTTCTATTTTATTATATTCTGTTTTGATTCTATTCCATTCCTTTTCTATGGTAAGTTTATTCTATTCACTTATTTCCTATTCTATTTTGTTCTGTTTTACTCTGTTATATTCTATTCCTTTATTTTCTATTCTATTTTTTTCTATTCTTTTATTTTCTATTCTGTTCTGTTTTACTCTGTTATATTCTATTCCTTTATTTTCTATTCTATTTTATTCTCTTCTGAAATTTGAATTCGATAACCATTCAAATTTTATCCAAAATTTTTGTTTCGTTAATTCGGATTTGTTTAAATTAGTTACTATTGCAATTCAGAGATTTGGATATATCTGAATAACGAAAAATTTGTCTGAATTTTTGATTCGGAACGAAACGAACCGCACATGTCTAGTTTACGCCAGACACCACCCCTGCTATGAAAGGTGAGCAAACGCAGATGCTTTGTCCTTCTACATTTAGATGAAAAGAATGAACAAAGTGCCCAAAAATTCGAATAAAGCTCATCAATAAGACAATGATTCAAAAGGCAAAAGTGTCCCCATTCTTCCACAATAATCCAGCACAACAATCTGTTAAAACTGCATTTTTTTTTAAGGCCGTAAAGGTTTTCTTCCCCACTAAAGCTTGCCTTTCAGACGTTGCCCACTCGGGATATAGGGGGCCCGTCTAGATACAGCGTTCCAACTTTTTTGAACTTTGCACTGTTTATACAGTGCCTTGAAAAAGTATTCATACCCCTTGAAATCTTCCACATTTTGTCATGTTACAACCAAAAACGTAAATGTATTTTATTGGGATTTTATGTGATAGACCAACACAAAGTGGCACATAATTAAGAAGTGGAAGGAAAATGATAAATGGTTTTCAACATTTTTTTACAAATAAATATGTGAAAAGTGTGGGGGGGGGGGCATTTGTATTCAGCCCACTTTACTCTGATACCCCCTAACTAAAATCTAGTGGAACCAATTACCTTCAGAAGTCGCCTAATTAGTAAATAGAGTCCACCTGTGTGTAATTTAATCTCAGTATAAATACAGCTGTTCTGTGAAGCCCTCAGAGGTCTGTTAGAGAACCTTAGTGAACAAACAGCATCATGAAGGCCAAGGAACACACCAGACAGGTCAGGGATAAAGTTGTGGAGATGTTTGAAGCAGGGTTAGGTTATAAAAAAATCTTCCAAGCTTTGAACATCTCACGGAGCTCTGTTCAATCCATCATCCGGAAATGGAAAGAGTATGGCACAACTGCAGACCTACCAAGACATGGCCGTCTACCTAAACTGACCGGCCGGGCAAGGAGAGCATTCATCAGAGTAGCAGCCAAGAGGTCCATGGTAACTCTGGAGGAGCTGCAGAGATCCACAGCTCAGGTGGGAGAATCTGTCCACAGGACAACTATTAGTCATGCTCTCCACAAATCTTTGACAATGTTATCATTTTCCTTCCACTTCACAATTATGTGACACTTTGTGTTGGTCTATCACATAAAATCCCAATAAAATACATTTACGTTTTTGGTTGTAACATGACAAAATGTGGAAAATTTCAAGGGGTGTGAATACTTTTTCAAGGCACTGTACTCAGGTGCGGTTTAGTTCTCCAAACTGAACTTTGCCTTCAGCAGTGTCCTGTTTTTTTTTTTTTTTTTTCCTTCGATTACTGCTATGACCTTGTCAATGCCGAATACTTGCCTTGTCTGCCGTGTATACTGTACTCTCTTATCGCTGCCTCCCGTCCATGCTGAGCAGGCGTGGCGAAAGGGGAATTCGCTGGCCACGTGCCGAGCTAATGAAATCTGTAAATATTTCCACAACCTAAACATTAGCGATATCATAGACCTCAAAAGTCCCTATTAAAAGTATATGCACACCCCCAACATTTTGCTTTGTTCATTTTATTTATTCAGTCTTTGCGTGTAGAAAATTTTTGGCGCAATACAGCTTTCAGAGAAAACAGTAAATATATAAGTACAGCGTACAGGAGGTCTTACAATTTGTCAGGACGATAATGGAGGATACCATACATTGACATAAACTATATTCACAAAGCAAGGTCTATAAAGAAACACGGATGAGCGAGTTTGGGGTGGAGGAACTTGACTGGCCTACACATAGTCCTGACCTCAACCCGATAGAACACTTTTGGGATGAATTATGGTATTGGTGTGCTGACGCCTTAAGAGTTCCCTTCGCTGGAGCTAAGGGGCCAAGCCAGGGGCGGACTGATAACTCATGGGGCCCCCGGGCAATAGGAGATTATGGGGCCCCCAGGCAATCAGAGATTATGGGGCCACACAGTATACACACACACAGTATACAATCACACAGTATACACATACATGTACACACAGTATACACAGACGGATGTAAAAAAAACAGATTTATACATACTGTCCCTGGTTTTACTGAGGCTGGCAACCCTGATGGGCCCCCCTAGTGGCCCAGGGCACTCGGGCAGTGCCCGAGTGGCTCAATGGTCAGTCCGCCCTTGGGCCAAGCCCAACCCTTGAAAGACAACCCCACACCATAATCCGAGTTACTTCCAGGTTCGTGGCTCCGGCTCTGTGATCAGCCGGTGCCGCGATAACGTCACATGCGCACGGGAGCCGCCGGTCGCGGCACAGCTACTGAAGAAACGGCACCAGCAAAACCTGTCCCTTCAGTGCACATGCGCCGTTGACGTCGGCAATAGATCATATGCTGAATATCTCCTACACGGTGCAAGTTTAGGAGGTATTCACGATACCTAGAGGTAAGCCTTGTTATAGGCTTACCTCTAGGTAAAAGCGGTGTAACAGAGTTTACAACCACTTTAACCGACTCCATTTAATGTTTAATCAATCTTGAATTCTTGCAACGACTGAAGAAATTAAATTGTATCAATTTATTTTTCTCATTTTGAAGGTCATATCAATACAGCAGGTCGGAGGATACAACTTAGCCATTTTTTAGGGGTCCTCTGAATTTTTAAGAAACCATTTTTTTTTTTTTTGGTTTATAAGGAGGACGATGGTTAACCTAATCTGAGTGCCATGATGACAACGTAAATTACGACTCCAAACACCAGAGACAAAAAATTAAACAAGAGCGCATTGCTGGAGTATTTTCTTGCTGAGATCCAGTCCTGCTTTGCCACGGCGTCGGTCGTCTGCAGAAGATGATAAAATATAGTCACTTTAAGCAGATGCAAAAGCAAAACTTTTTTTTTTTTTTTTTTTTGGATAGAGTAAGGGAGGGTTACAATTCCTGTATGTTTTTTATTTTTTTATTTTGCCATGTGTGTTTCATTGAAGAGACTTCACTTTCTGTCCCATAGCCAAAACATGAATCCATGGTTGTCCTCAGGGTCACCAGAACTAGTGTCCCCATTGGACCATATCCCCTCTATTGCTCTTTGGGGGACAACCTAACATTTGAATTCTATTTTTTTTTTTTTTACCTTCACTTTTGACGATAATGGTAACCAGGCTACATAGAGAGCGCAAATCTCCTTAATGGGGGCACAGACAGCAATAAAATCCTGTCAGGGGTTCTAATTACTCTCCACTCCATCCAAAATTAAAAAAACATGTTTGCTTTTAGTTGACTCATCAATGGCAAGAAGGAACGTTCTGATGAAGAGTTGTTCAAAAAATGCAGATTGTTCTCAATTTTTTTACACTCAAGTTAGGATGGACCCCTGGCATGCATTATTGCACATCAAACTAGAAAGTTTCCACAGAAACTGGCGGGCTTTATACTACTGGTGGCCAAGGAAACCATTGTCCATACATGGAAAACGCAGACTATTCCATGCAAAGTGTTTTTATAAAGAATTAAACAAAGAGTGAATGGGTTTCTGCTTAATGAACGACTCTTGCATTCTCACGACAAATTTATGAGAGTGTGGATGCTTTGGCTTGCCAACAACCATTAAAATATTATGACCCATCTGCTATTTCATGGGCACCCCATGGGCTGATGCTTATCACCCTTGCCCCTTCCCACATCCCTCCCTTTCCCTCCCAAACCCCTCCACCATGACCCATCTGCTATTTCAACTGGAACATTGGCTGTTCGCCCGTTCGCCAAATAGCGAACAATTTGGGGTGTTCGCAGCAAATTCGAAAGCTGCGGAACACCCTTTAAAAGTCTATGGGAGAAACAAAAAGTGCTAATTTTAAAGGTTAATATGCAAGTTATTGTCATAAAAAGTGTTTGGGGACCTGGGTCCTGCCCCAGGGGACAAGGATCAATGCAAAAAAAGTTTTAAAAACGGCCGTTTTTTCGGGAGCAGTGATTTTAATAATGCTTAAAGTGAAACAATAAAAGTGAAATATTCCTTTAAATTTTGTACCTGGGGGGTGTCTATAGTATGCCTATAAAGTGGCGCATGTTTCCCGTGTTTACAACAGTCCGAGAGCAAAACGACATTTCTAAAGTAAATTTACTTTAATTTAAAAATGCTTGCGGCTTGGGGACAAGGGCCTCATGCCCACAACCCTTGCCCGGTGGTTGTGGGGGTCTGCGGGCGGGGGTCTTGTATGGATTCTAAGGGGAACCCCGCGCCAAAAGTAAAAAAAAAATGGCGTGGAGTTCCCCTTAAAATCCATACGAGACCTGAAGGGCCTGGTAATGGACTGTGGGGGAATCCCATGCCGTTTTTTTCAAAGACTTTTATGTGTATTGCCGAGACAATTCATAGAGCCGCGAGTACTTTTAAATGACTATTTTTCCTTTAGTAATGTCATTTTGCTCTCGGACTGTTCTAAACACGGGAAACATGCGCTACTTTACAGGCATACTATAGACACCCCCCAGGTACGAAATTTAACCACATGCCGACCGGGCCATAAGCCGAAAGACGGCTATGGCTCCATGGACGTCCTCACAGAATCGCGCTCCCGCACGCCCACCCGGGAACATCCGTGACCGCCGTGTCCGGGGGACCCGGCACATCACGGATCACGGTAAATGCCCGCTGATAGTGGCCGTTTACCACGTGATCGCTCCGTCAAATGATGGAGCATCACTTGTAAACAAACCGGCGTCATGTCATGACCCTGGTTCCTCCCTCCCCTCTCTGTACCGATCGTTACAGTGTGAGAGGAGAGAGGGAGAGGGGGAGAGATCATTTGCAGCGCTGTGGGCACTACAGATCCAGCCCACAGCACTGCTCAGTGCCCATATTCTGCCATACTCAGCCATACTATGCAATACTCTGCAATACTATGCAACACTCTGCCAATACTCTGCCAATACTATGCAATACTCTGCAATACTATGCAATACTATGCAATACTATGTAATACTATGTAATACTCTGCAATACTATGCAATACTCTGCCAATACTCTGCCAATACTCGCCAATACACTGCAATAAATTTTAACAAAGACAAAGAATTTTTTTTTTTTTTATCGAATTTTCAGTCTTTTTTTGATTTATAGCGCAAAAAAATAAAAAACCCAGCGGTGATTAAATACCGCCAAAAGAAAGCTCTATTTGTGTGAAAAAAAAGACAAACATTTCAAATGGGTACAGTGTTGCATGACTGAGTAATTGTCATTCAAACTGTGAGAGCACCGAAAGCTGAACATTGGTCTGGTTAGGAAGGGGGTTTAAGTGCCCTGTGGTCAAGTGGTTAAAGGAATATTTCACTTTTATTTTTTCACTTTAAGCATTATTAAAATCACTGCTCCCGAAAAAACGTCCGTTTTTAAAACTTTTTTTTGCATTGATCCATGTCCCCTGGGGCAGGACCCGGGTCCCCAAACACTTTTTATGACAATAACTTGCATATAAGCCTTTAAAATTAGCACTTTATTCATGTTCGTGTCCCATAGACTTTAATGGTGTTCCAACAAATTTTTTTGCATGTTCTGCTGCGAACCAAACCGAGGGGGTGTTCGGCTCACCCCTACCCATCTCCAATCTACCTTTCTCTTAGTTCTCTTCCCTTTTTTTTCTCTACCCTTAACACCTAGATTACTAAGTATATCGTATATCAGCTACTATACAGTTCACATTTCAAACCGAAAACCACTAAGAACACTAATGCAACCCCCCTTGTGTCACTCTTCCCTTCACCATTCACAGCCCCTTCTCCAATCTACCCCTCTTATAGTCTCTTTTTTTCTCTCCCCTATTACCTAGATTACCCAGGACAACCTATATCACCTACCCTACAGCTAACATACGGCCCTCCATATTGGGGCCAAAAACCACAAGGAACACTAATCCAACCCACCTCCTCTTCATGTCACTCTTCCTCTCCACCATTCACACACCCATCTCCATTCAACCCCTCCCTTATTCTCTTCGTTTTCTTCTCTCTCCCCCTAGCACCTAGATTACCCAGGACAACCTATATTACTAACCGTACAACTCCCACACGGAACTTCAAATTGCAAACTGAAAACCACTAGGAACACTAATGCAACCCTTGCTTGAGTCACTCTTCCTTTCCACCATTCACACTTCCATCTTCATTCCAACACTCTTAATCTCTTAGTTCTTTTCTCTCTCCCCCTTAGCCTTTGATTACCCAGTACAACCTACATCACCAACCGTAGAGTTCCCATATGAAACTTCACACTGAAAACTGAAAACCACTAGGAACACTAATGCAAGCCCTGCTTGAGTCACTGTTCCTTTCCACCATTCACAGCCCCTTCTCCCATCTACTCCTCCAATGTTTTCTCAATATTTTTTTCTTTTCCCCCATCACCTAGATTACCCAGGACAACCCACATCATCTACTGTACAGCTCCCATACGGCCCCCCACATTTTTCGTCAAAAATCACAAGGAACGCTAATCCAGCACCCCTCCTCTTTGTGTCACTCTTCCTTTCCACCATTCACACACCCGTCTTCATTCTACCCCTCCCGATTTTCTTTTGGTTCTCTTCTCTCTTTTCTCTCCCCCTACCACCTAGATTACCCAGGACAACCTACAGTATATCACCAACTGTACAGCTCCCATACGGCACTCCGCATTGGAGCCAAAAACCACAATGAGCACCAATCCAACCCCCCTTTATTTCTTGTCACTCTTCCTCTCCACCATTCACAACCCAATCTCTAATCTACCCCCTCCTATGTGCTCCTTGCACTTTTTTTCTTTTTTTTCACTCACCCTAGCACCTAGATTACCCAGGACAACCTATATCACCTACCATACTACTCCCATAATGCACCCCACATTGGAACCAATCAAAAACCAACCACAACACCAATCCAACCCCCTCTTTTCTTCGGGTCACCCCTCCTTTGCACTATTCACAGCCCCATCACCAATCTACCTCTCCTGTATAATCTTAGTAACTTCTTTTTTCTCT
Source organism: Aquarana catesbeiana (assembly GCF_042186555.1). Classification (NCBI taxonomy): domain Eukaryota; kingdom Metazoa; phylum Chordata; class Amphibia; order Anura; family Ranidae; genus Aquarana; species Aquarana catesbeiana. The sequence goes on along the minus strand of NC_133333.1, from coordinate 12,056,471 downwards.
TCCCCTTAGCACCTAGATTACCCAGTACAACCTATGTCACCTACATACAGATCCTATACGGCACTCCACTTCGGAACCAAAAACCACAAGGAACACTAATCCAACCCCCCTCCTCTTCATATCACTCTTCTTTTTCCACAATTCAGAACCCCCTCTCCAGTCTACCCCTCCTGTATACTCTTAGAACTTTTTCGTTTTTTCCTCTCCCCCTAGCACTTAGATTACCCAGGACAACCTATATCACCATATGGTAATTCACATGGTAACCATAAACCACAAGGAGCACTAATCCAAACCAATAGAGTTTTTATTTGGCGCTCCTGCCAGCTACTAGTAAAATGATGAAAGCACTCCCTCATATCCTATTGGTTCACCCAGAACATTCACTTTCTTATGTAGCACCCTGGTGTTTAGGCAGGGTTGCTCCTAAAGGTACCTGCCTGGTATAGCTACCTTGGCTAATTGTTGAGGATCAATTGATTTCACTCTAAGTCTGTAATTGCTGCACTTCTCTCTTTTTTGCTGCTAGGTGGCCGGGTACCTGGTGGCATTAGGTATGAAAAGGGGCAATGCAAGGTCAGATTATGAGTATATGGGGTTTCCCAGCCAATGGGCAGGGGTTTTCTTCAATCCCTTGGCCTGCCGGGAGAACCTATATATTTGGGTGGAGTCAGGTGATCGCTGTTCTGTGCCACCTGGACGGCTGTCTGGGTGGACGTGTGGTATATTGCCTGCTGCTAGGCTCCTGAAGTTCACTGGATTTCTGGCAGGATCAACAGGCATTTTCTGTTTTTTAAAGAGACAAAGCATGAGGAAGTGTGCATGTATGACTGAGATGTACATTTTTTTTTTTTGCTTTGCCAGACATACACTTTAAAGTTTAACCTACTTCCAATACAGGACCGTGCTCTTACCTTGCTGGAGAAAACTACGGCAACAAGTCCAAGAGGGCAAAAACAAAAGATGAGACTTAGGATTGACCAGCAAAGATAATCTTTTGGCCTGGACATCATCACTGCAGAAGGCTGGGTAGCAGCCACGGGGGCATTGGTTGCCTGGTAGACAGTGTATTGCTGCTGAGATCCAAAAACTGTAGCGTTTGGATATGGTGGTGGAGTTTGATACTGAGGGTGGGGTCCAGGAGCTGTAGTTATGGGATATTGAGGCATATTGGTAGCTGGATAGTAAGGCTGAGGGGCCATAGGTGTGGTGTACATAGGCTGCTGTTGAGTCAAGTTGGCTGGAACGCTTGAATAGTAGGTTGGGTAGGTACCAGGTGGGTGAGCTGTTACGACCTGGGAGGCTGGATAAGCAGTGTGGTGCATAACAGGTGGTTGGCCTTCTGGCATCATTGTTGTTGGGTAGGGTGGAGGAGCTAGATTGCCCGGAGGTGCAGGAGATATTGAAGTTGGATAGTTGGGCTGTAAGTCCTTAACTTGGTTGGGTGGAAGCTCTTGAGCAGTTGTTTCCATTGCATGTGGAGGTAAATTCTGTTCCTGGTGGCTGACTTCAGACGGTTCCTGCATTGTTCAAGTGGTTTTAAGAGACTTATATCACCTTTACCTCCTTTGCCTCCACAGATGGTCACCTAGAGTCCTTCAAGATGAACTAACCAGCAGAAAATGAGGAAATCCTTTACTGTTCAGCTTACAGATTATAGTTTCCACATCAAATAAACTTCTTTAAAAGTGCAAGGGTCTCCATATAGAGTAAATCATACCAACTGCAGGAAGCCAAAAAATGTTAGGCAAGTATCTCCATACAGAGTAAGGCTTACCAATTACAGGAAGCCAAACCTGATTGGGCAACCATGTTGTAATGCCCATAACGTGTGGAAATTGGACATGTATGTGCTAATAGTAGTCTGTTTAATGTGTTCTTTCTGCATTGTGAAGAATTTCCATTCCTTTTAAAACACGTTTTATATTTTTTGTCTTCACAGGTTTAACCAAAGCCTGATAATCCAGGTTTTCAGTAGACAGCAGCTTGGAGAATAAGCCTTTTTTTATATGCTTTTTGGCAACCCCAATGGCCTGATCCAATTGCTGAAATTCCTAGTACCTCTCAGTGTTGTTCCCTTTTATATAGTCGAGTAAGGTAGTCTCCCTTCTCCTGCTGTATTTTTGTACAGCAAAATGAGGGGAGCCAAATCCTGGTAGGTAATACTGTGAATTCAGGTGTGGAGATCCCTCTGCCACCCAAACTCACAATGTATATAAAAAGCCAAGGGTGGGTTTACCCAATCGGTGCCTACGCAAAACCAAAAATAGACGAATGATACTTTAAAGCCCAAACTGAAGTACCAGTTTAAATGAGTTAGACAATCTCCAGGTGCACCAAAACTAAAAGTGTGCAAACTCTTATCGTTCGTTTTCTTTTGAACCTTTGTCCCTTATTGCTACATTAGGAACAAAGGAGGTTGGATGCTGGGTGCAGCCGCCAGTTTCTCAACAAATGCAAAGCAACACTGATTGGATGTGGTGGAACGCATGGCATCACCACCTCTCTACCCCTTTGATTAGAGATTCAGAGAAAATGCAAAGTGTTCTTTGAATGGCGCTCGTGCCCAGCTGCCAACTTCCTGTGTTCAGAATGCAGCAGGCAACCGCTCAGCATGAGACTCGGTGAGTGGAGATCTCTGGAGTAGTGATGTCTACTACATGTGATTTTAAGCCTCTAGAGCAGTGGTCTCCAAACTTCGACCCAAGGGCTTGATGTGGCCCTTTGCTATCCTTTATCCTGCTCTTGGATACCACTGATACCAATGATAGCGCACTATTCCTCCCACTGACACCAATAATGGGGCACTATTCCTCCCACTGATACCAATGATGGGGCACTATTCCTCCCACTATCAATGATGGGGCACTATTCCTCCCACTATCAATGATGGGGCACTATTCCTCCCACTGATACCAATGATGGGGCACTATTCCTCCCACTGACACCAATGATAGGGCACTATTCCTCCCACTGACACCACTGACAAAAATTATGGGGCACTATTCCTCCCACTGGTACCAATGATAGGGCACTATTCCTCCCACTGACACCAATGATGGGGCACTGTTCCTCCCACTGACACCAATGGTGGGGCACTATTCCTCCCACTGATACCAATGATGGGGCACTACTCCTTCCACTGACACCAATAATGGGGTACTATTCCTCCCACTGACATCAATGATGGGGCACTAGTCCTCCTACTGATACCAATAATGGGGAATTATTCCTCCCACTGACACCAATGATGGGGCACTAGTCCTCCTACTGATACCAATGATGGGGCACTATTCCTCCCACTGACACCAATGATGGGACACTATTCCTCCCACTGACACCAACAGTGGAGACAAATTCCTGCCATGACACTAATGAGGGGTCATTGTTCCTCCCACTAGTGTCAATGATGGGCCACTATTCCTCCCACTGACAACAATGATGGGGTTCTATTCCACCCACTGGTACCAATGATGGTGCACTATTCCTCCCACTGGTACCAATGATGGGACTCTATTCCTCCCACTGATACCAATGATGGGGCTCTATTCTTTGCACTGGTACCAATGATGGGGCACTATTCCTCCCACTGATGCCAATGATGGGGCACTATTCCTTCCCCTGGTACCAATGATGGGGCACTATTCCTCCCACTGATGCCAATGATGGGGCACTATTCCTTCCACTGGTACCAATGATGGGGCACTATTCCTCCCACTGACACCAATGATGGGGCACTATCCCTCCCACTGTCACCAATGATGGGGCACTATTTTTCCCACTGAAACCAATGATGGGGCACTATTCCTCCCACTGACACCAATGATGGGGCACTATTCCTCTCACTGACACCAATGATGGGGCACTATTCCTCCCACTGACACCAATGATGAGGCACTATTTTTCCCATTGATACAAATGATAGGGTACTATTCCACCCCTTACTGACCTCCAACCTTGAGGCCATGTTTATTCTCACTGATCCTGGGCTGGGGACATTTTCTACCCTCGCTGGCCACCATCTAGCCCCCCCCCCCCCCCCACAAAGTCCGAAAGACAGTAAACTGGCCTTTTGTTTGAAAAGTTTGTAGACCCCACATGTATGGTAAATGCATACTTACATTGGTCCAAGATTTTTTTTGTGAATCTGTTGCAAAAGTTTCTTATTCTGCATCAGTGCCGGGCAATTCACTTCCAGTTACAGGCTGACAATGCTAAGCCCCCTGTCTTTCGATTCGTAGCAATGTTGTAAGCCTGCCCTGTCCTCCTCTAGCTGGTCGTTGAGCTACTTATGCGACAAATATGCAAAAGTTACATTTTAGAAAAAAATTTTCACCAGACCCAATATTTTGAACATTTTATTGGATGAAAAACATGCTGAACACTTGTACAGCGGCAGCCTCACAATCCTACCTCCCAGTGCTTAGCAAGGGCAGGTTGCGTTATCAAGCTTAGCGACTGCATTCTTGGTCAGGAATTAGATACCATATCTCCATCAAACCTTATAATGGAGGCTTTCTCTATAGCAATGGTTCCCCACCTTTGGTCCTCAAGTACACTGTGTTGTCAAAAGCATTGGGATGCCTGCCTTTACACACACATGAACGTTAATGGCCTCCCAGTCTTAGTCCGTAGGGTTCAGTATTGAGTTGGCCCACCCTTTGCAGCTATAACAGCTTCAACTCTTCTGGGAAGGCCGTCCCCAAGGTTTAGGAGTGTACAGTGGCAGCAATTGATGGGCACAGTGGCTGCATTTGATGGCACAGTGGCAGCAATTGATGGGCACAGTGGCTGCGTTTGATGGGCACAGTGGTGGCAATTGATGGGCACAGTGGCAGCATTTGATGGCACATTGGCTGCGTTTGATGGGCACAGTGGCGGCAATTGATGGGCACAGTGGCTGCATTTTATGGGGCACAGTGGCTGCATTTTATGGGGCATAGTGGCTGCATTTGATGGCACAGTGGCAGCAATTGATGGGCACAGTGGCTGCGTTTGATGGCACATTGGCTGCGTTTAATGGGCACAGTGGTGGCAATTGATGGGCACAGTGGCTGCGTTTGATGGCACATTGGCTGCGTTTGATGGGCACAGTGGCGGCATTTTATGGGGCACAGTAGCTGCATTTGATGGGGCACAGTGGCTGCATTTGATGGGCACAGTGGCTGCCTTTGATGGGCACAGTGGCTGCGTTTGATGGAGCACAGTGGCTGCGTTTGATGGGCACAGTGGCTGCGTTTGATGGGCACAGTGGCTGCGTTTGATGGGCACAGTGGCTGCGTTTGATGGCACAGTGGCTGCGTTTGATGGGCACAGTGGCTGCGTTTGATGGACACAGTGGCGGCATTTTATGGGGCACAGTAGCTGCATTTGATGGGGCACAGTGGCTGTATTTGATGGGCACAGTGGCTGCCTTTGATGGGCACAGTGGCTGCGTTTGATGGGGCACAGTGGCTGCGTTTGATGGGCACAGTGGCTGCGTTTGATGGGCACAGTGGCTGCGTTTGATGGGCACAGTTGCTGCGTTTGATGGCACAGTAGCGGCAATTGATGGGCACAGTGGCTCCGTTTGATGGGCACAGTGGCTGCGTTTGATGGCACAGTGGCTGCGTTTGATGGCACAGTGGCTGCGTTTGATGGTACAGTGAGGCTGCAATTGATGGGGTTTTTTTCAGAATTTTTCAGTTTGATTGCGCCCCCCCCCCCCAAAAAAAAATTTTGAGCACCAGCCGCTGCTCTCTGCTCTTTCTTGATGTCGGCCTCCTTGGGGTTGTGCCGCCTCACCTTCAGTTTCCTCCTCTGCTCTATCTGGCACACAAGTCACATCAGTGACCTCATCATCATCATCTCCACCTCCTCCATTTTCATCATTACCACTGGGGACAACCTGCCAATACTCTGCGGCTTGGGGAACATGAATGCCAATTTGTCTACCAGTGTTCCTCCCTCTCTCTAGGCTAATGTTCCTGTCATCCTCAACCTCAGAACCAACATCTGAATCCAGTGATGGCTGGGCATCATCAAGGAGCAAGTGGCTGATGCTGTGGTCAAATAACTCAGCTGACACCTCAGAGGCTGATGGGGCTATGGCATGAATAGATGAGGACAAGGAGGCAGGTTTATCCACTCTGGCAACTGCAGGGGACTGCACACTTGTCTCTGCTTGCATGACAGAGGATGAGGAGGATGAGGAAGGTTTAGTAAGCTAGTCCACCACCTCCTCTGCATGCTGTGGCTGGATAGCACAGGCAAACTCACTAAACAGAGGAAATTATGCCCTGCCTGAGGACTGACCACCACGTACACACCTTTGCCTGTGGACACATTTGTTGCTGGCCCCCTTACAGTGGCAAGGGAACGTCTGCCTCTCCTTGTTGTCCTCCCAGACATTATTGGGAGGGAGGGGGCGGTGCTTATAAGCAAATGTAAAGAAGAAGTTCAAATCTGTACATAGATGCACTTTAATCAATGTAAAGAGGTGTTTGGTGCACTTTAATTTGAGTACTCACACTACACAGACACACTCCACGGATACACTATAATATACTGCAATATAATTCGCCAAACATACAGTGATGCACAGAACTATATGGCGTTAAACTGGCAGTAATGATCACAGAACTTTATGGCGTTAAATTGGCAGTAACGCACACAGAAGTAAATGGCGTTAAACTGACAGTAACGCACAAAACTATATGGCGTTAAACTGGCAGTAACGCACACAAAACGATATGGCGTTAAACTGGAAGTAATGCACACAGAACTATATGGTATTAAACTGGCAGTAATGCACACAAAACTATATGGCGTTAAACTGGCAGTAATGCACACAAAACGATATGGCGTTAAACTGGCAGTAACGCACACGGAACTATACGGCGTTAAACTGGCAGTAACGCACACAGAAGAAAATGACGTTAAACTCGAAGTAACGCACAAAACAATATGGCATTAAACTGGTAGTAACGCACACAGAACTATATGGTGTTAAACTGGCAGTAATGCACACAGAACTATATGGTGTTAAACTGGCAGTAACGCACACAAAACGATATAGCGTTAAACTGGCAGTAATGCACACAAAATGATATGGCGTTAAACTGGCAGTAACGCACAGAGAAGTAAATGGCGTTAAACTGGCAGTAACGCACAGAGAAGTAAATGGCGTTAAACTGGCAGTAACGCACAGAGAAGTAAATGGCGTTAAACTGGCAGAAAAGCAAACAGAACTATATGGCGTTAAACTGGCAGTAATGCACACAGAACTACAGTATATGGGGTTAAACTGGCAGTAACGCACGCAAAACTATATGGCATTAAACTGGCAGTAACGCACACAGAAGTAAAAAAAAATGTGTGTTACATAAATCTTTTTTTGTAACTCAGTGTATCTCCTGTGGGCCCTTCGTGGGGCTTCCTGAGAGACTTCCTGCCTCTGTGCACTCCAGGGATGATTGCATTGCACTACTCAGAGTGGGTTTCCTGATGGTGGCCATGTCTGTGGAACATCAAAGGCCCCTATGTCAGGGGATTTTTGTTTAGGCTGCCCACAATCACATAGATACAAAAAGCAGATTGAAGACAGATAAAAAGGTTCTTTCTGCTATGACCAAAGTATGATGTCGCTTTGTTCTGTCAATTAGCTAGTAGTTAGAGACGCAACATATTTTGACTCACAGATGTCTTTTAGATCTGAGCAGATTGGTAGACTCAATCTTTATTGCAATTTTTACTATAATGTTCAGTTACCAAGTACTATAAACTTTTTCTGAACTTAACTAGGTGTGGCCCTCAGTAGTCCCCAATCAAATTTCGTGAATTTTTCTGATAAAGAATAAGCAAATGGTTGGAATTTTACAACTGGAAGTTGGGCAGTTCTCAACTGGGAGAAACATGTACCCATGTAGGCAGGTGCCTACAAAAGGTTAGCATGTCTTTCTGTGTAAGCACTTGTATTTCATGGCTGTGCTCATTTCCTCATGTTAGTTAAAGCAGTTGTAAACTGCTTGTGGCAAAAAATAAATCTTGTAAGGCAATGTCATAATGTGCACATTATGGGAAACTTACCTTAGAACAAAGCCCTCCAGCGCCACAAGGCCAGCGCTGAGACAGCTGACATCTTCACCCGGTCTTCCTTCCGGATTCATGGCCATGAGTGGCCGGGGGCACAATGGAGCCGTTGTTTCTGGCACTGGTTCTGAAGGTCTGGCCCCAGTAGCAGCTGATGCTCAATTTTCTTAGGGGGGCGGCCCCCCCAGCCAGCCAGCCAACCAACCATATAATCCACCCCCCGGCGCTCACTCGATCGATTGCCTTATCCCCCCCATCCCTGCACTAACCCCATCCAGGTTGCGGCTTCGGCGGCTTCCCCCCTGCGTCTCCTCCCGAGTCCTGGCGGTCCCTTCTCCTCCCGGCCAATCAGGAGTTAGGACTCATGGCAATCAGATCTTAGAACTCCTGACCAATAGGGTCTCAGGACCCACTTCCTGATTGGCTGAGAGGAGAAACAGGAAGACATTACCGAATATTAATTTGCTAATGTCACATAACTGGGTGGACTTTGGACGCAGTGCTCTGTGCTCTGTGCCCTGAGCCCACCCTTTTTGAAGCCAATTAGAGCCTCCGGGAGGGGGGTGTTAGGAGCCTAATCAGGGTTCCTGGTGATGGTCCCACAAAGCATTAGTGAGTGCAGTTCCACTTGTCTCCACAAGGGTGTCGAAGCCTCACCCACAGCCATGCTTACATTACAACTGGGACACCATGCAGGGATGTCAAACTAACTAGAACCTCTGGAACTAAAATCCCACCAACTACAACTTGTGGGTGTCAGGAAATTATTACTTTAGTCATCTAAATTGATCGTAGAACCAGAGTTCCTTCAATTCTAAAACACTTTATAAAAATTATTTAACTGACTCCACTCATTATTACCAAATTCTTTTGCCTATGCATAAAATTCTTTGAATAACCCAACAAGATTGGTGTAAGTATAGACTGAACATCAAAAATAAATTAATATTTATTTACAATAAGCCACTTACACACACACACCACTAACAGGTTGACACAGACATTATATTTTACAATGAAGTTCGAAAATGATTTGTTACCATAAAATATACACCTATAAGATTGAATGCAATAAAGAATTTCCCCTTCTATAGATATCCTAACCGAATTTGGCAGATAATAATCTGCGGTTGACTAACTTGACCTATGAACCTGCTGCAGTCAAATTACCGGGTGAAGCTCGTCTAAAGTTATGCCAATATGGCAAATTAAAATGACCACATTTTGGGGTGTTAGGATATCTAATGGGGTAGCAAATTAACTAGCATAAAATAATTGCCCACAGAAAAATCAATAATAGATATGGAAACTATGGATACCCTTTCACAAATAGGTGGCTATTGGCAAGACTCTCACAATATGGCTGCTAATCGCTGGGTGGACCTGTCTCTGGATAATGAGGTGGTCTGATCGGATCTAAATGATGTTCCTCGGATAATGTCTCTCTAGATCAGGAGTCTCCAAACTTTTCAATTAAAGGACTAGTTTACTGTCCTTCAGACTTTAGGGGGGGCCGAATTGTGATCAGTGTATCCTGAATCCTCCCCAATGTCCTGAGCCCAGCATCAGTGGGAGTAAACATGGCCTCCCCCATCATTGGTATAATACCCAATCATTGGTATCAGTGGAGGATATGGTGCCCCATTGTTGGTGTCAGTGGGAGCAATCGTGCTCCATCATTGGTATAATACCCAATCATTGGTATCAGTGGAATAAATGGTGCCCCATTGTTGGTGTTAGTGGGAGGAATAGTGCCCCAAGGGATATATATCACACAAGGGCGGACTGACCATTTGGACACTCGGGCACTGCCTGAGGGCCCGATGCCACTAAGGGGCCCCATCAGGGTTGCCAGCCTCAATAAAACCAGTGACAGTATGTAAAAATGTGTGTTTTTTTTTTTTTAAATCCCAAGATTATAGCTGCCCCGCCTCTCCAGTACATTTTCAGTGTGTGTATGTGTATTCTGTGTGTGTATACTGTATGTCTGTGTATACTGTATGTGTGTGTATACTGTGTGACATCATAATCTATTGCCTTGGGGCCCCATAATCTCCTATTGCCTGGGGGCCCCATAATCTCCTATTGCCCGGGGGCCCCATAATCTTTTCCTATTGCTCGGGGGCCCCATAATCTCCTATTTCCCGGGAGCCCCATGAGTTGTCAGTCCGCCCCTGATATCACATATTACCTATATTACAATAGTGTCATAAAGTCCTAATCTGATGATTTGCATTATATAATCTATGCAATCGATTTATGTTTCATGAATAATTTGAGCTAGGAAATAGTAGACGTTTGCATTTTTGAATGACAATTTTTGGCAACAATGGCAACCCTGTACACAAATGAAATTTTTATTATTTATTGAAAAAGAGCTTTCTTTTGGTTGAATTTATTACCACTGGGATCTTTATTTTCCTGTTAAACGGAAAAAGACCAAAAATTTAGAAAAACAAAAAACAAAAAAGTTTTTCTTAGTTTCTGTTATAAAATTTTGCAAATAAGTAATTTTTCTTCTTCACTGATGGGCACTGATAAGGCTGCACTGATGTGCAATGATGAGGCTGCACTGATGGGGAGGTACTGATAATCTGCACTGATGGGCTGCACTGATGGGCACTCATGGGGAGGCACTGATAAGGCTGCACTAATGTGCAATGATAAGCTGCACTGATGGGCACTTAAAGGGAGGTACTGATGAGGCTGCACTGATGGGCACTTATAGGGAGGCACTGACGAGGCTGCACTGATGGGCACTGATAAGCTACACTGATGGGGAGGTACTGATGATCTGCACTGATGGGCACTGATAATCTGCACGGATAAGCTGCACTGATGGGCATTGATGAGGCTGCACTGATGGACACTGATAAGCTGCACTGATGAGGCAGCACTGAGAAGCTGCACTGATGGACACTTATAGGGAGGCACTGGTGGGCAGTGATCAGCTACACTGATGAGGAAGTACTGAAAATCTGCACAGATGGGCTGCACTGATGGGCACTCATGGAGAGGCACTGATGGGCACTGATAAGGCTGCACTGATGGGCACTGATAAGCTGCACTGGTGGCGAGGCACTGTTGAGCTGCACTGATGGGCATTTATAGGGAGGCACTGGCGGGCAGTGATCAGCTACACTGATGGGGAGGTACTGATAATCTGCACTGATGTGCAATGATGAGGCTGCCCCTACTGTGCCCTGACAGGTCGGCTCTCTTTTCCTCACAGGCTATCTCTGTGTGAGGAAAGGAGAGCCAATAACCGGCAAACCACTGTTTACATTGTGACAGCTGTGATTGGCCCTTTACCCCGATCTGTGCCCAGTGCGTGCCCTAGGGGGCGTGCGGGAGGCCCGCACGTGGGACGTCCTCCCAGAACTGGAGAGCCGCACTGTAGCTATCTATCAGCGGGAAGAGGTTAAAACGAGGCAGGGGAGGTTCTCAGCAGAATACCGCCATGTTAACCCGACCTTTGGCAGACCCTCCCGATCCTCGGCGTTGCAGAGTATTGCACCTTTTGCAGAGAAGCATGAAAAAGACACCGCAAGTTGGAAAGAGCCTTCAGTGAAACAGAATGCATGAACACGGAAGATAAATCTGTGCACAATTCTTACATTGGCTCTGTGAAAGTATAGAGAACAATTGTAGTATAGAGTCCGTCCATATGGTGAAGAAAATCGGGCCTAGAATTACACCCCATAGTGTCCCCCTAGTGTAATCTCTTCATCATAAGCCTGAAGCCGCCGGTTATATTCCAAAATTTGGCTCTCTGGATGGTAGGTAGGAAGTGGTTCTGGAATGAACATGAGACATAATGGTAGAGGGGCCACTTTACTAGAGAAGAGTGTGCGATATAGGAGGGGCCCTGTATGAGGACCAGGGCTGAAGTTGAAGCATTCCTCAAGGGGTGGCAGCTTAGTACCTGGAGTTGTATTTGGAGTTGAACCCATTACCGGTCACAAAAATTACAACAACAACTACAGGAACTACAATCTCTATCAAAAGTCCAAGCACCAGGGCGGCGATGTTCAGATTGCGGGCGATTCTGGAGTGTGAGGAAGCACGTTCATCTCTTGCATGCGATGCGCTCTGTGCCTGAAAAGGAAACACAGGACCAACGTAAGTCAGTGCATTGGTGATAAAGGTGAATACCAGGCATGCAGTTAAATATACTTGAGCTGTTTTAATTCCCCCCCAAAGGATTTGTGTTTTCTGTCCTTCCAATCCTGAGATTTCCACAGCTCTGTCACACAGCACAGGGCAGGAGTTATGATTTTTCTCTACTGCAGTTCAATAACAATTGGTCTTGTCCTTCATCCACCCTTTGACTGGACAGTGAAAGGAAAAGCAGTGTGCTTGTTGCACTGCAACCAACTGGTTGGCTCCTTGTGCTGCTTCTCCCACTCTGTCTAAACTCTGCTGTACAGGGGCCGCAAGAAGCTGATAGCAGGTCAGATTCAGGTGCTTAGGGAGCTGCCATTGCTGACTTGTTTTTAAAGGTCCATGTCCTAAGGCTTCCATCATGATCTTGACTTCAGTACTTCAAGTGGAACTACACTGCATCTAAGCACCACAAACCAAAAACACTATTTAATTAATTTTTTTATATTCAAGGCACCCCCCCCCCCCCCCTCCATGTCTCCATGTCTCCATGCACTCTCCTTACCCTATGCTTCCGGTTATAGCTCCAAAATGTTGGATTTCCACCATTTTTTTGTCTCAATGACAATGGTCAGCAGGACAAAGAGAGGGGTCAATCTATCCAGGGGGGGTAAAGATGGGGGGGGGGGGGGGATGACACAGTCTAATCCTTCCCTATTCTATCCATTGCATTAACACTATATTACCAAAATTATTGGGACGCCTGCCTTTATACACACATGAACTTTAATGCCATCCCAGTCTTGGTCGGTAAGGTTCAATATTGACTTGGCCCACCCTTTGCAGCTATAACAGCTTCAACTCTTCTGGGAAGGCCGTCCACAAGGTTTAGGAGTGTGTCTATGGGAATGTGTGACCATTCTTCCAGAAGCACATTTGTGAGGTCAGGCACTGATGTTGGACGAGAAGGCCTGGCTCTCAGTCTCCGCTCAAAATCATCCCAAAAGTGTTCTATCGGGTTGAGGTGCAGGCCAATCAAGTTCCTCCACCCTAAACTCCCTCATCCATGTTTTTATGGACCTTGCTTTGTGCACTGGTGAGCAGTCATGTTGGAACAGGAAGGGGCCATCCCCAACCCATAGGTGTTCTATCAGGTTGAGGTCAGGGCTCTGTGCAGGCCTGTCAAGTTCCTCCACCCCAAACTTGTTCATCCATGTCTTTATGGACCTTGCTTTGTGCTCTGGTCCAAATCATTTGGTGGAGGGGGGTTATGGTGTGGGGTTGTTTTTCAGGGGTTGGGTTTGCCCCCTTAGTTTCAGTGAAGGTAACTCTTGAGGCGTCAGCATACCAAGACATTTTGGGCAATTTCATGCTCCCAACTTTGTGGGAACAGTTTGGGGACGGCCCCTTCCTGTTCCAACATGACTGCGCACCAGTGCACAAAGCAAGGTCCATAAAGATATGGATGGGCGAGTTTAGGGTGAAGGAACTTGACTGACCTGCACCTCAACCCGATAGAACACCTTTGGGATAATTTCGAGCGGAGACTGTGAGCTAGGCCTTCTTGACCAACATCAGTGCCTGACCTCACAAATGCTCTTCTGGAACAATGGTCAAACATCCCCATAGACACACTCCTAAACCTTGTGGACGGCCTTCCCAGAAGAGTTGAAGCTGTCATAGCCGCAAAGGGTGGGCCAACTCAATATTGAACCCTACGGACTAAGACTGGGATGTCATTAAAGTTCATGTGGGTGTAAAGGCAGGCGTCACAATACTTTTGACAATACAGTGTATTCCCCCGCTCTTTAAAGGCTCTGGTTAAAATGTAAGAATTCTGGATTTCTCTTTTCTTTCGGTTTCAGGGACAATGGTCAGCAAATAGAGGGGTGAATATCCCCAGCAGAGAAACAGACAAAAAAAAAAAATGTCCGGGTCTAATCCTTGACATATTGAGGGGTGAGACTATCCATAGGGGACATGGACAGCAAAAAAAAAAAAAATGCCAGGGTCAAACCCTTTCCTATTCTATCCATTGGACATACTCTCCTCACCCTTTGCTCCTGGTTCTAGCTGTAAAATTTTGGATTTCCACCATTTTTCTGTCTCAATGACGATGGCCAATAGGACAAGTAGAAGAGTGAATCTATCCAGGGTTATGCTAGTGGCGGCCCATCCGTTAGAGGCGTATGGGCACCGCCCCCCCCCCATCCATGTGTCTGGCCCCCTGATCTACAAGCAGGGCGCCGGATGCATGGATTCCAATCGGGTGTTTTTTTTGTTTAAGCATGTGATTAGAGCCTGAGTCTCTAATAGGCTTCCAAAAAGGGTGGGCTCGGGGCGCAGAGCACTGCGCTATGAGCCCACCCAGTGGGCTCAATGAATATTCGCTATTGTAACACTGATTCTCCTCCTGGCCAATCAGGAAGCGGGTCCCCTCACCTGATTGGGCGAAAGGGAATCCGTTTGGATTGACCACCAGGAGGAGGAGGGAGGGGACGCAGGGAAACCGAGAAAACAGCTGCCCAGAGAGAAGCCGCCTCCACCCAGGGATGGGGTAAGTGCCCCAACGACTGAACAACTGGGGGGGGAGGGGGTGCCACCCGTGACCCCCAGTTGGGAGGGGGGGCATACAGTCGGCTGGATTTTTTGCCCCCCCCCCCCCCAAAAGAAAACCCCACCAGCCTCCACTGGGTTATGCATGCCAAAAGAAAAATGTCAGGGTCTAATCCTTCCCCATTTTAACCAGTGCCGGGACAAGGTAATCTAGAGCTCAGGGCACACATGCCAAATTACACCCCTCCCCTCAAGGACCATGTGTCAGCCAACCCCCCCGCCCCCCACAAAAAAACAAACACTAATCTGCATGCTCACCCCCTAAACACAAATCCCTCCCACTCCAAATCTCCCACTTCCATATACAAATTCCCCTCCTCCAATCCCCCATCCTAGCACAAATCCCCTCCACAATTTTCCCCTCCTAGCACAAATATCCCCCAATCATCTCTACTAGCACAACCCCCCACCCACCCAAAAAAAAGGTTTCCCCTACCATATTACTTTTATAGCACAAATCTCCCTTCATAGCATATATCCTCTTCCCCATCCCCCCTCTCAACACAAATCCCCCCCCCCCCAATCACTACTCCTAGCACACCTACCAAAATTTGGCCTCTTAGAATAATTCTTACCCCCAAATTCCCCCTCTCAACACAAATCCCCTCCCCCCCCCCCAATCTCCTTGTAGTGCCCCTCCACCTCACATTATACCACAGTGCCCAGGGCACATGTCCTCCTGCCCACCCCTTGTCCCAGCCCTGGTTCTATCCATTGGATATCTCCCGCCACCCTTTTAACCTCTTTGCGCCGAGCGCACGCAAATATGCGGCCTCTCTGCATCCGGGCTTTAGCGCCGAGCAGCTGCATATTTGCGTGCAATAGCGCCGATAGAACTGTGCTTAGAGAGTGCATCCTGGACGCTCCCGGCACAGTTACCGGCGACTAACGGAAAGCCCCAGTTCACTGCTTGCGATCGGGAGCTTTCCGATCATGTGACCACCAAGACAGCCAATCATGACCATAAGCCCTGCCCTGCCTCCCGGCATTCTAAACCCCTGAAAGGGCTGGTAGGCGCCGGCTCTAAGGGGTTCAAGGCTCTGGTTAAAACTCAAAAATGTTGGCACCATTGAAAATAATAGCATTTTGTTTGTGTTAAACAATGTAGCCTAGAGCTGCACGATTCTGGTAAAAATGAGAATCATGATTTTTTTGTGTTAGAATAAAGATCACGATTCTTGCGGCGTAACATCATTTTTCACATTATACAAAATAAATTGGGATAACTTTACTGTTTATTTTTTTTTTTTATAAGTCATTAACCGGTTCCCGACCGGCGCACGCCGATGTACGTCGGCAGAATAGCACGGCTGGGCAAATGGGCGTACCTGTACGTCCATTTGAATTCCCCGCCGTGCCATTGCGTGCACGCCGCCGGCGGCGCGCACGCGCCGGCCGGGAGCTCCGTGAGTCGGGTCGCGGGTCCCGCAGACTCGATCGCCGTGGGGATACCCGCGATCGCCTCACGGAGAGGATGAACGGGGAGATGCCGTTGTAAACAGCATCTCCCTGTTCTGCCTAGTGACAAGTGTCACTCGATCTCTGCTCCCTTACATCGGAGCAGAGATCAGTGACGTCACCCACACAGCCCATCCCCCTACAGTTAGTAATCACTCCCTAGGACACACATAACGCCTCCCCGCCCCCTAGTGGTTAACCCCTTCACTGCCAGTGTCATTTACACAGTAATCAGTGCATTTTTAATCGCACTTATCGCTGTATAAATGACAATGGTCCCAAAATGTCAAAAATGGTGTCAAAAATGTCCGACGTGTCCGCCATAATGTCGCAGTCACAATAAAAATCGCTGATCGCCGCCATTACTAGTAAAAAAAAAAATTTTTAATAAAAATGCCATAAAACTATCCCCTATTTAGTAAACACTATAACGTTTGCGCAAACCAATTATTAAACGCTTATTGCGATTTTTTTTTTACCAAAAATATGTAGAAGAATGCGATCGGCCTAAACTGAAGAAAAAAAATGTTTTTTTATATATTTTTGGGGGATATTTATTATAGCAAAATGTAAAAAATAATGTGTTTTTTTCAAAATTGTCGCTCTTATTTTGTTTATAGCGCAAAAAAATAAAAATCGCAGAGGCGATCAAATACCACCAAAAGAAAGCTCTATTTGTGGGAAAAAAAGGACGTCAATTTTGTTTGGGAGCCACGTCGCACGACCGCGCAATTGTCAGTTAAAGCGACAAAGTGCCGAATCGCAAAAAACGCTCTGGTCAGGAAGGGGGTAAATCCTTCCGGGGCTGAAGTGGTTAAAGTGTATTTTTTTCCAAAACAAAATTGCATTTGAAAGACCGCTGTGCAAATACAGTGTGACATAAAATATTGCAACAACCACCATTTTATTCTCTAGGGTCTCTGCTAAAAATATACTGTTTGGGGATTCTAAGTAATTTTCTAGCAAAAAATAATGACTATATCTTGAAACCAACAAGTTCCCTCATTTACAGATGGAATTGCATTCCTTGGATCTAGGCCCCATGTACACTGCTGCTGGTAAACGGATGTTCAGAGGCAGTTGGCTGCTTTTTTCAGCTGCCCCTGAACTCATCCAATGTTATCTTATGTGTACATGTACACAGGTTCGTTTATTGTCGTTTTTAGGCAGTTGCATTTATAGGCTTTTCTTTGAAGGCAAAAAAAAATTAGTTCAGACGCCAAAGTTTCAAATGCAAAACTCCGCTAAACGCGGTACCGGTATTTAGCCACGTTTTCGTTTAGAAGCTTTTTTACAGGTGCCTTATTTTTTTACATTACAAAACTTAAAAATGATAGCAAATGATGAAAAACCACTAAAAAAATAATTTTAAAAACTTGTAATTGCTTGCTATGCTTCATAGACCATTTATATACCCCTAATGAGCCTATGATGCAATCCAATACACCACCAGCATTGCTGTTAGCCAAAGTATAATTGGAATTTGACCTATATGTTGTTAGATTTCTACCAGATGACCCCACCATTGAGCTTCACCCCTGACTTGATCAAACATAGTTGCATGAAATTTAGGGTTAGGGTTTCCTATTAGGGTTAGGGGGTTATGGTTAGGGTTAGGGTTTTCCCCTTGAAGAACAAGTTTAGGGTTATGGTAAGGGTTATGCTTTCCCATTAAGGTTATGGTTTCCGGTTAGGGTTTCCGGTTAGGGTTAGGGTTTCCCATTAGGGTTAGGGGGTTATGGTTAGGGTTTTCCCCTTGAAGAACAAGTTTAGGGTTATGGTTTCCAGTTAGAGTTAGGGTTTCCGGTTAGGGTTTCCTATTGGGATTAAGGGGTTATGGTTAGGGTTTTCCCCTTGAAGAACAAGTTTAGGGTTATGGTTTCCCGTTAGGGTTTCCAGTTAGGGTTAGGGTTTCCCATTAGGGTTAGGGGTTATGGTTGGGGTTAGGGTTTTTCCCTTGAAGAACAAGTTTAGGGTTATAGTAAGGGTTATGGTTTGCCATTAGGGTTAGGGGTTCCGGTTAGGGGTTAGGGTTTCCCATTAGGGTTAGGGGGTTACCGTTAGGGTTAGGGTTTTCCCCTTGAAGAACAAGTTAGGGTTAGGGTTTCCAGTTAGAGTTAGGGTTAGGGTTTCCCATTAGGGTTAGGGGGTTATGGTTAGAATTTTCCCCTTGAAGAACAAGTTTAGGGTTATGGTTTCCAGTTAGAGTTAGGGTTAGGGTTTCCGGTTAGGGTTTCCCATTAGGGTTAGGGGGTTATGGTTAGGGTTTTCCCCTTGAAGAACAAGTTTAGGATTATGGTTTCCCATTAGGGTTTCTGGTTAGTGTTAGGGTTTCCCATTAGGGTTAGGGGTTATGGTTGGGGTTAGGGTTTTTCCCTTGAAGAACGAGTTTAGGGTTATGGTAAGGGTTATGGTTTGCCGTTAGGGTTTGAGGTTAGGGCTAGGGGTTAGGGTTAGGGCTAGGGTTTCCCATTAGGGTTAGGGGTTTATCGTTAGGGTTAGGGTTTTCCCCTTGAAGAACAAGTTAGGGTTAGGGTTTCCAGTTAGAGTTAGGGTTAGGGTTTCCCATTAGGGTTAGGGGGTTATGGTTAGGGTTTTCCCCTTGAAGAACAAGTTTAGGGTTATGGTTTCCAGTTAGAGTTAGGGTTAGGGTTTCCGGTTAGGGTTTCCCATTAGGGTTAGGGGGTTATGGTTAGGGTTTTCCCCTTGAAGAACAAGTTTAGGATTATGGTTTCCCGTTAGGATTTCCGGTTAGGGTTAGGGTTTCCCATTAGGGTTAGGGGTTATGGTTGGGGTTAGGGTTTTTCCCTTGAAGAACAAGTTTAGGGTTATGGTAAGGGTTATGGTTTGCCGTTAGGGTTTGAGGTTAGGGCTAGGGGTTAGGGCTAGGGTTTCCCATAGGGTTAGGGGGTTATCGTTAGGGTTAGGGTTTTCCCCTTGAAGAACAAGTTTAGGGTTAGGGTTTCCCATTAGGGTTTCCCATTAGGGTTAGGGGGTTATGGTTAGGGTTTTCCCCTTGAAGAACAAGTTTAGAGTTATGGATTCCTGTTGGGAAACCCTAACCCTAACCGGAAACCCTAACGGGAATCCATAACCCTAAACTTGTCTCTTCAAGGGGGCAACCCTAACCATAACCCCCTAACCCTAATGGGAAACCATAACCCTTACCATAACCCTAAACTTGTTCTTTAAGGGAAAAACCCTAACCATAACCCCTAACCCTAATGGGAAACCCTAACCCTAACCGGAAACCCTATTAGGGTTAGGGGTTATGGTTAGGGTTTTTCCCTTGAAGAACAAGTTTAGGGTTATGATAAGGGTTATGGTTTGCCATTAGGGTTAGGGTTTCTGGTTAGGGTTAGGGGTTAGGGTTTCCCATTAGGGTTAGGGGGTTATCGTTAGGGTTAGGGTTTTCCCCTTGAAGAACAAGTTAGGGTTATCAGTTGGGGTTAGGGTTTCCCATTTCAAGCGCCGTCAGGGTTGGTTCAATTTGAATTCCGGCTTCAGGTCCAGCTGAGCCAGCACAGTTGGCAGAATGTTGCCGTAAAAAGTTGTAGAACACAGCACGCCAGGATAATGTGATTCAGTTTGTACTCCGCCATATGTATGGGTGTAAGAAATGGGCGGAACTGGCTGGCCAGGATTCCAAACGTGTTTTCCACCACTCTTCTGGCTCTGGCCAGCCGGTAATTAAAAACCCTCTGGTCCGGGGTGAGGGTCCTCAAAGGGAATGGCCGCATAAGATGGTCCCCCAGCGCAAACGCTTCATCCGCAACAAAGACGAATGGGAGTCCTTCCAAATTGTCTTCTGGAGGTGGCAAGTCCAAGCTACCATTCTGGAGACGCCTGTAGAACTCGGTCTGGGCGATGACTCCACCATCGGACATCCGGCCATTCTTCCCCACGTCCACATACAGAAATTCATAAGTAGCCGACACCACCGCCAACATCACAATACTATTGAACCCCTTATAATTATAATAGTACGACCCAGTTGGGTGGTGGGATGATGTGGACGTGTTTCCCATCAATTGCCCCTCCGCAGTTAGAAAAGTCCCACCGCTGGGCAGCCGCAAACTCCAATACAAATTGACTGCACGCACTGAAGAGCAGATACAAACCCACAAGCACAAACTGAATCGCAGAAAACGATCTGAAAGCCACGAGTCTGAAAAAGCACAAATCGTCTCTCACCAAACTTTTACTAACACGAGATTAGCAAAAGGAGCCCAAAGGGTGCCGCGCTTGAATCTGAACTGGCCTTTTCTAGTCTCGTCGTACGTGGTTTACGTCACCGCGTTCTTGGCGATCGGAAATTCCGACAACTTTGTGCGACCGTGTGTACGCAAAACAAGTTTGAGCCAACATCTGTCGGAAAAAATCCTAGGATTTTGTTGTCAGAATGTCCGATCAATGTCCGACCATGTGTACGGGGCATTAGGGTAAGGGTTAGGGTTAATTAAAAATATTTTAAAAATTGCATAACACTATACAGCTTATAATAAAAATAAACAAAAAATATACCAATTGCAATTTAAAAATTAATTATATTAAAAAATTGCAATTACATTTTGCATAAAAAAAGACAAAATAAATAAATAAAAAAATGTAATTACATATACAGCTTATGAAAAAAAAATAAACAAAAAAATATACCAATCAATTGCAATTTAAAAATTAAACATATTTAAAAATTTGCATTTTTTCCTCACATATGCTCATTATGGGATCCATAGTAAAAGCACTGAAATTGAGGTAGATACAAGTACACTGCTGCTCTTTCAGCTTCTGCTACTCACTCACTAGTTAAATAATACTCTTTTTTGGGCTTTGGGAGGGTCCTATGATGTTATCTTAAATAAATGTTCCTGGACGCAAACGCGGCTAAACGCGGCATGCAAGCGCGGCAAAACGGGCGTTTTTAAACGGCGGTTTCAAGCTGTCAAAACATTTGTTCATAGGAGGTTGCCTCAGCGTCCCGTGTACATTAAGCCCTAAAGAACAAAAGGTTACAATGTTTATAGTTGGCTCAGCAGCTGAGGAATGTGTTGAGAAACTTGGCAGACTGACTGTTGTGTTTTTTTTTGTTTTTTTTTAGAGCTGTCGGCTTGAGCAGAGAACTCTGCATAGAATCGGGAAAATGCTTTAAGATCGCGAGGGGGGGAAAGAATTTGCAATCTTGATTCTTAACGATAAGGGTGAGTTCACACCATAGAAATGCAGTCCTGATGCGTTCCAGATGCTTTTCTGCATGGGCGTTTTTCATGCGTTCCAGTGCGATTTTGGTGCGTTTTTGATGCAGTTCAGTGCTTTTTTTCCCCCCTCTTTTTACCTAACCTTACATAGGGACATGTGCATTTTTGGTGCATTTAGGTGCGTTACAGTGCGTTTTTGATGCATTTTACAGCGTTCCAGTACAGTCCAGTGCAGGAAAAATGCAGCATGTTCTACCTTTTCTTCTGGAATGCACTGGAACTATAAGCACTGGTGGTAACTATGCCGTTGAAAACCATATAACCTACTATCCATACGTTTTTTGATGCAGTAAAAAATGCACTGGACTGCATGTGGTGTGAACTGGCCCTTAATCGTGCAGCTCTAATGTAGCCTAGTGCTGGTGGTGTGAATGAGCCCTGAATTTATTGTTTTCCTTCTACCCTGTAATTGAATCAATCAATCAACCAATCAATCAACCAATCAGTCAATCAATCAATCAGTCAGTCAATCAGCTTTTTTATCCTTATTACCTTGCAGGCGTAGATGATGGCCGCGAGTCCCAGTGGACAGCAGCAGCAGAGCATACTGAAGATTGACCAGCACAGGTAGCCTTCATACTGCACCGGAGGGCGAGCGGTACCTGTGGCACCTGCGGCAACTGCTGGAGTTGGCGCACATGCTCCGGCGGGCTGCATGGTAATCGTTAAGTTGTTGGTGTTTGGTTGGTAGATGAATGGCTGCATTGGGTAGGGTCCTGGGTAATACGGCTGGCTTTGTGTTTGTGGAGTTGGCATGCTTTGCGGAATGGTGGGGGCAGGCGGACTACACGGTGGAGGCAACTGGCTTGGGGCAGACAAACTGCACGGTGGAGGCAACTGGCTTGGGACAGGCGCACTGCACGGTGGAGGCAACTGGCTTGGGGCAGGCGCACTGCACGGTGGAGGGAACTGGCTTGGGGAAGGCGGACTGTACGGTGGAGGGAACTGGCTCGGGGCAGGCGGACTGCACGGTGGAGGTGAAATGGGTCGGGGGACAGCCGACTGCACAGTGGAGGGAACTGGCTCGGGGCAGGCGGACTGCACGGTGGAGGGGAACTGGCTCGGATAAGGCCCCTGCAGACGTGACATCTCCGAGTGGCTGGAGATTAAGGCGGTCTCAGGCCCGGCCATCTGATTAGACCCTTCACTGTGAGTAATGGTAACTTGTGGTACCGGTTGGTAAGATGGAAAGATGCTTGATAGGAGCTGTTGTTTTTCTCTCTTGAACTGCGAGGCTATATCTTGAGCAAAAAAGTTTTCACGGAAAGGGACCAGTTCTGAGAAGTTAGGTTGACCACCACCGTTGACCTCTCCGTCGGAAGGTACCAGTCCCCTGGCTGTCATGGTGTTCCAGTGGATTCAGGGCTTTATAAATCACGCTTGGAGAGGCTGTATAAATGAGGTGCTCGGACTCTAATCTGGCCCTTCCTGAGCAAGCATGCAGCCAGCAAAGTCAAAGTCAGAGCTTCTGTTTTGCAGATATGATTCATTAGTGACTCAGAAAGTAGTAAAGCCAATAAGTCAGCGTGACCACCGATTTAAAAGAAAAGGTGCAGAGGCTGCCCCTGCTGACCTAAAGGCTTCAGTACTTCCTGGGGGGGGGGGGTTGACTTGGGACAAGTATATACATTTAAAGTCAGGCCACAAAAAGCCACGCCAATAGAATTTTGAGAATGAAGTCGCAATGGCAGCTATTAGCATATATTTTGCCTGTAAGACCCATACAGTGCAAAAAAGTTGTGCAGTTGCTGCCCTCTGCAGGCTTTGTTGCCAACTGCAGCTGTTAGGAATGTGCTAAAGGTTCCCCCTTTTGGATGCTTCTTACAGGTTCACAGGCTTCCTCTGACCCTTTTTTTTTTTGGTTTTGTTTCAATATTTTTTTTATTGAAATACATGAGAAAAAAAACGTAAACTGTTCACAAAGAGAAGACATATTGTCATCTAGAGCGGGGAAGGCATGCTCCAGTATTGTTACAGTAATGAAAACATCGGAGTAATAAACAGAACAGTATGAAGTGCAATGTAAATACCGGATGATGAGTATACGATGCAGAATCACAAGTTTCAAAGGAGGAGGGGGGTGTCATATGGGAGGGTACGGAGGGGGGGGGGGTATGAGGGGAGAGGGGTAGGAAAGGGGGGGAGAGGACAGAAGTGCAGAGGGAAGGCAAGTTCGAATCAAGAAGCGTGGATTATTATAGTATTACTGGAGGAATCATTCCCGGATGCAGGGCCGGCGCTATCACTAGGCAAACTAGGCAGCCGCCTAGGGCACACTGCTGGCTAGGGCACCCGGCCACTGGTGTTCCTATTCTCTTCTCTCTGCAGCAAGCAACTGAGTCTCAGCATCAGCAGCCAGCTGCCGCTCCGTTTACGCATAGTGTCAGAGGCGCAGCGGCGGAGGACTGTGTCTGTGTCCCGACTACCGAATGAAGAGAAGCAAGCAAACATTCATTGATGTGTTCTGGTGTGGCTGCATTTGATGGGCGCTGGTGAGGCTGCATTTGATGGGCGCTGGTGAGGTTGCATTTGATGGGCGCTGGTGAGGCTGCATTTGATGGGCGCTGGTGAGGCTGCATTTGTTGGGCCCTGGTGATGTTGCTTGCATTGATGGGCGCTGGTGAAGCTACATTGATGGGCGCTGGTGAGGCTACATTGCTGGGCCCTGGTGATGTTGCATTGCATTGATGGGCACTAGTGCGGCTGCATATGATGGGCGCTTCATTAAAAAGGTGAGGTATACATGGGCAGGGCAAAGAGGGTGTTGAGTCAAGGCGGTTGGCAAAATGAGGTTTCGCCTAGGGTGTCAAAAATCCTTGCACCAGCCCTGCCTGGATGGCTCGATTTGGTCCGGGGGGGGGGGGAGCAGGTAGTGTGTTTCAAGAGAGAGTCAAATGTTGTATAGTAGGACCTGCCGTGATGTCATGTATACAAGAGTTAAGAGCAAAGATGCTGCTCTGGGGTCCGCCTGCCAAAATTGCCATTGGTCATGAAATGTGCTTAGTTTGAGATAAGTTTTAGCGAAGAGACATTCCATACTCACGTGGTCATTAAGTATGTCAATAGTCATACCTAGGGTGGGTGGGGATGGTTGTTTCCAAAGGCGGGCAATGGAGAGACGAGCAGCGATTAGGATATGGGTGACAACCGGGTGAAATTTTGAGGGCCAGATCGGTAGGCTTAGTACGACTAGAGTGATCTGCGGGGATAACACATTAGGTACATTTGTAAGATCCTGAATGAGGTTGGAGATGACCCTCCAAAATGGGCCAATGACAGGACATTCCCACCATATGTGGAAAATGTGACCATCCCTAGAGCATTGTCTCAAGCATTTCCTGGATTGGGTTGGGAATATGTGGGCCAATTTTACAGGGGTATAGTACTAGCTGTAAAAAAAATGTCATTGAATTTTCCCAATGTTTCTGGAGAACCTGAATGAGGAGTGAAATGCACGATACCATACTGATGGGGGAACCTGAATTTGCAGGGTAGATTCCCACTGAGAAATGTAGTTCCAAAACATCTGGGGTGCCAAGGTTTGCCATCACTGTGCTAAAGGTACCCCCTTGGAATGCTTCTTACAGGCTTCCTCTGACCTTCTAAAAGCTAATGGCCAATATTTGGTCAATGTGTAATGGCTCTACTAGGGAGAGAGAGAGATAAATCATGCTAATCCTTCCTTTAACCACAGCAGTAAACCTCATACTGATAGGAAGGGGTTTGCTTATTCCCTTGTTTTGGGCCTCTTCTTTAAGGATAGGACCCATAGTTTCTGGAGAACCTGAATGAGGAGTGAAATGCACAATACCATACAGATGGGGGGACCTGAATTCGCAGGGTAGATTTCCACTGAGAAATAGCCAAGTTTTTCTCCTCCATTTTTGGTTTTGAGAGTAGGTCGTAGATGTGGGATATACCACAGATCTTGTTGGACTTGGAGTTGAGAAAGGTGATTATGTCCTTGGTTAGAGGGGCCTGGGAACAAGATGAGGATGCTAGGATATGATGAATTCTCAGGTAAATAAAGAAGTCTTTATTGGGGATGTTATATAGGTTTTCTGATGTGTTGGAATGTTCGGAGCTGGTGTTGGTCGTATAGATCCCCTTAAGCGCAAAATCATGTACCTGCCGTGATTTTTCTCTTCGGCTCTGGGGAGCATGCCACCAGAGCCCTGCTCATGCTGTGATTGGACACAGCGGGAGCCAATCAGCAGGTCCAGGGCAGCATGTTTCTGTCGTGTCAGGAAAGCGATTTTGCATGCGTTCCCGACATACACAAATGTGAACGCAGGCTAAATCTCTCAGCTTGGTGGTCAGTGTAAACCTTCTCATTACATTGGCGCTTGGTGAGGAATCCTTTCATCAGTATTGAGGTAAATTAATCTCTAGCAACCAATCAACAAGCAGAAATCATGTGCTGTAACCTCTAGCAATTAATCAGTGAGCCGTAATGTGTGCTGTAACCTCTAGCAACCAGTCAGTGAGCGGTAATGATACACTGTAACCTCTGGCAACCAATCACAATCACTGCCTGATCTGATTCCGTAAATGGATTTTGAGTCTAGCTGCTATTTATTGTATGTCTCAGAGCAGGTTGAGAGAGAAACTGCATAGGTGGGAGGCAAAAAAAATTTTGCCCAGAGTCCAATCAATATTAAAGACGGCCCTGGGCTGAGGGAACTGGCTTGGATACGGCTCCTGCAGACGTGACATCTCCGAATGGTTGGGGATTAATGGTAAGGGGGTCTTAGCCGTCTTATTAGACCCTTCCTTGTAGACATTACAGCGATTCTTGCTGCCAACTGGTAAGATGGACAAATGTCTGACAGGAACTGGCTAAAGGCATAGAGGTTTTTTTTTCTCTCTATTCTATCTAGGTGTGAGACCACATCCTTCCTTGACTGGAGATGAATGTTTCCATTTAAAGGAAAAAGTTCTGAGAAGGTACATAGACGACCACCGTTAAGAAGGTACATAGACCTGCTGATCTCTCCATCTGAAAATACCAGTCTCCTGGCTGCCATGAAAATCCAATGGCTTCATAACTTTATAAATCAGACTTGGAGTGACTGTACAGATGAGATGTTCTGACTCTACTCTGACTTCACTAGCTGCATGCTTGCCTAGAAAAAGCCAAAGTCAGTACCTCTGTTCTGCAGACGTGCCCCATTGGTGACTCAGAAAAAATTATAGCCAATGAGTCAGCATGGCCACACATTTAAAAGAAACCTGCACTGAAAAGGTGCAAAGGCTGCCCCTGCTGATCCAAAGGTTTCAATACTCCATGGGTGGTTGATTTGGGACAAGGATCTAAAGTCCTGTCTTTTTTTTTTTTTTTTCAGATCAGCTTGTCAGAAACTAAAGAGGCCGCGGAAAGTCATGCACATAACATTTTTAAAAATTATGTCTCAATGGCAGATTTTGCAATATTTTCCTTTAAGAACTGCAATTAAAAAAAATATGGCAACCAAAGCTGTTAGGAAGGTGCTAAAGCAGTGATGGCGAACCTTGGCACCTCAGATGTTTTGGAACTACATTTCCCATGATGCTTATGTACACTGCAGAGTGCATGACCCTCATGGGAAATGTAGTTCCAAAACATCTGGGGTGCCAAGGTTTGCCATCACTGTGCTAAAGGTACCCTCTTGGAATGCTTCTTACAGGCTTCCTCTGACCTTCTAAAAGCTAATGGCCAATATTTGGTCAATGTGTAATGGCTCTACTAGGGAGAGAGAGAGATAACCCTCATGCTAATCCTTCCTTTAACCACAGCAGTAAACCTCATACTGGTAGGAAGGGGTTAGCTTATTCCTTTGTTTTGGGCCTCTTATTTAAGGATGGGATCCATAGTTTCTGGAGAACCTGAATGAGGAGTGAAATGCACGATACTATACAGATGGGGGAACTTGAATTCGCAGGGTAGATTCCCACTGAGAAATAACCAAGTTTTTCTCCTCCGTTTTTGTTTTTGAGAGTAGGTCGTAGATGTGGGATATACCACAGATCTTGTTGGACTTGGAGTTGAGAAAGGTGATTATGTCTTTGGTTAGAGGGGCCTGGGAACAAGATGAGGATGCTAGGATATGATGAATTCTCAGGTAAATAAAGAAGTCTTTATTGGGGATGTAATATAGGTGTGAGATGTGTTGGAATGTTCAGAGCTGGTGTTGGTCGTACAGATCCCCTTAAACGCAAAATCATGTACCTGACGTGATTTTTCTCTTTGGCTCTGGGGCGTGTGAAGCCGGAGCCCCGCTCACGATGTGATTGGACACAGCGGGAGCCAATCAGCAGGTCCGGCAGAATGCAATGTCCACCAGAACCTGCCGATCCCCTTCAGTCCGGTTTTCGCCCTCAACACTCCACAGAAACTGCTCTCCTTAAACTCTCAAATGACCTACTAATGGCTAAAGCCAATGGACACTATTCTGTACTACTTCTCCTGGATCTCTCTGCTGCCTTTGACACAGTGGACCACCCCCTCCTCCTCAAAAAACTCCACTCCTTTGGTCTCCGTGACTGTACTCTTCGCTGGTTCTCATCCTACCTATCCCACCGCTCCTTCAGTGTCACTTACAACTCTACTTCCTCCTCTCCTCTTCCTTTTTCCGTTGGGGTCCCCCAAGGTTCTGTTCTCGGACCTCTCCTTTTCTCAATCTACACCACCTCCTTGGGTCAGTTGATTGCCTCCCACGGCTTTAAATATCATCTCTACGCTGATGACACCCAAATCTATCTCTCCACCCCCCAGCTCTCTCCATCTGTCTCCTCACGCATTACCAACTTACTAGCAGACATATCAGCCTGGATGTCACATCACTTTCTCAAACTCAACCTATCCAAAACCGAGCTCATGATATTTCCTCCCTCAGGTGCCACTTCCCCTGATCTCCCTGTCAAGATCAACGGCTCAACTATCAACCCATCTCCCCACGCCAAGGTCCTAGGTGTAATCCTGGACTCTGAACTAACCTTTCGACCCCACATTCTATCACTATCCAAAGCTTGCCGCCTCTGTCTCCGCAACATCTCCAAGATACGCCCCTCCTAACCAATGACACCACAAAGCTTCTAATCCACTCCCTGGTCATCTCCCGCCTTGACTACTGCAACTCCCTCCTCATTGGTTTACCTCTAAATAGGCTATCCCCACTTCAGTCCATCATGAACGCTGCGGCCAGGCTCATCCACCACACAAACCGCTCAGCGTCTGCTACACCCCTCTGCCAATCCCTCCATTGGCTGCCACTCAGTCACCGAATTAAATTCAAGATACTAACTATAACTTACAAAGCCATCCACAACCTGGCCCCCAGCTACATCTCTAACCTAGTCACAAAATACCAACCTAATCGTTCTCTTCGCTCCTCCCAAGACCTCCTGCATTCAAACTCCCTTGTCACCTCATCCCATGCTCACCTCCAGGACTTCTCCAGAGCCTCCCCCATCCTCTGGAATGCTCTACCCCAATCCGTCCGATTTTCTCCTACTTTATCCACTTTCAGACGATCCCTGAAAACTCATCTCTTCAGAGAAGCCTATCTGGCCCCCACCTAACAGTCATTTATCTTCTCAATCAGCACATCACCCACAGTTATTACCTCTTGTATCTCTTGACCTTCCCTCTTAGATTGTAAGCTCTAAGGAGCAGGGCCCTCTGATTCCTACTGTATCAAATTATATTGTATTTGTACTGTCTACCTTCAAGTTGTAAAGCGCTACGTAAACTGTTGGCGCTATATAAATACTGTATAATAATAATAATAATAATCAAGGCAAATCGCCGTTCTGCCAGAGGGGCAAATGGAGATTTTGTGAAACACGGATCTCTGTTTTCCTTCAGTCAAAGCACCTCCCCCTTCAGTTAGAAAGGACTCCCTAGGGACACACTTAACCCTTTGATCGCCTCTGATGTTAACCCCTTCCCAGCCAGTGTCATTAGTACAGTGACGACTATAATTTTTAGCACCGATCACTGTAATAATATCACTGGTCCACAAAAAGTGTCAGTTAGGTGTCCGCTTTGTCCGGCGCAATGTCGCAGTCCTGCTAAAAATTGCTGATCGCCGCCATTGCATGGCCGGTGTTCCATTTTTAGGGAGGGGGGGAGGGCGGCAAACAAACCACCCAACCCCCCCCCCCTGTTCGGTCGGTCGATCGACGAACAAACCCCCTGTCACTCATCTGTCCGCCCACCAGCCCCGCACTTACCCCATCCAGGTCGTGGGCAGCTTCAACGGCTTCCCCCTGCGTATCCTCCGCAGCGGCTTTCCCCCTGCTTCTGCTCCCAGCCAATACAGTCGCTTCTCCTCTCTCTTCATGATTGGCCGGGAAGAGAAGCAGGAAGACAATAGCGAATATTAATTCGCTATTGTCACATGACTGGGTGGGCTCGGGGCGCAGTGCTCTGCTCTGGACTTAGAGCACTTCCGGCTCCTCCAGCATGTAAACAAGGTGTTTTTTATTAAAGCAAAACATAAAAAAAAGGTTTATTTTTTTTTTTTTTGGTCTTTTGCTTTTAAAGGTAGAGGAGAGATTTGGGGTCTTATAGACCTCAGATCTCTCTATAAAAAGGACCTGTCATGCTGTATTGCTATCACAGGGGATGTTTAGATTTCTTGCGATAGCAATAAAAGTTATAAAAAAAAAAATAATTAAGGAGACAAAAATGAAATAAAATAAATAATTAATTTTTTTTTTTTTTTTAAAAGAACCCCGTGCTCACATGTAGTGGTGAACGCATACGTAGATCACGCCCGCAAATCGGTGTTCAAACCATTGCGCTTACGGAACTCCAGATCCATGCCGGCTTGGTGATTTTATTGTTCATGCACATTCGTTTTACATGTTTGTAAGTGCACTTTTGTATTCAAATGAATACGCTGCAGGTTTTATTGCACTAAGGAGAGGTTTTTTTTTTTCTTTCCACATGATTTATCCTCTGCTGGAGCCCTTGTATGTTTTCCCATTGGTGATACCCTAGAGGAGTGATAGCAAACCTTGGCACACCAAATGTTTTGGAAATACATTTCCCATGATGCTCAACTACACTGCTGAGTGCATGAGCATCATGGGAAATGTAGTTCCAAAACATCTGGGGTGCCAAGGTTCACCATCACTGCCCTTGAAGCTGACAGAGCAGTCTGGGAAGTGTATTGGCGATTTTGAGTGACCGTACATGCTTTATATGACTTCTCTTGTAATAAGAGGGTCATGGGTATTTTGGTAAGCAGACACACTATATTATCAAAAGTATTGGGACGCCTGCCTTTACACGCACATGAACTTCAATGGCATCCCAGCCTTAGTCCGTAGGATTCAATATTGAGTTGGCCCGCCCTTTGCAGCTATAACAGCTTCAACTCTTCTGGGAAGGCCGTCCACAAGGTTTGACCATTCTTCCAGAAGCGCATTTGGGAGGTCAGGCATTGATTTGGATGAGAAGGCCTGACTCGCAGGCTCAGTTCTAATTCATCCCAAAGGTGTTCTATCTGGTTGAGGTCAGGACTCTGTGCAGGCCAGTCAAGTTCCTCTACTACAAACTCGCTCATCTATGTCTTTATGGACCTTGCTTTGTGTCATGTTGGAACAGGAAGGGGCCATCCCCAAACTGTTCCCACAAAGTTGGGAGAATGAATTGTCCAAAATGTCTTGGTATGCTGACGCCTTAAGAGCTCCTTTCACTGGAACTAAGGGGGCCAAGCCCAACCCCTGAAAAACAACCCCCACACCATAATCCCCCCTCCACCAAATGATTTGGACCAGTGCACAAAGCAAGGTCCATAAAGACATGGAGGAGTGAGTTTGGGGTGGAGGAACATGACTAGCCTGCACAAAGTCCTGAACTCAACCCGATAGAACAGCTTTAGGATGAATTTGAGTGGACACTGCGGGCCAGGCCTTCTTGTCCAACATCAGTGCCTGACCTCACAAATGCCCTTCTGGAAGAATGGTCAAACATTCCCACAGACACTAAACCTTGTGGACGGCCTTCCCAGAAGAGTTGAAGCTGTTATAGTTGCAAAGGGTGGGCCAACTCAATATTGAACCCTACGGACTAAGACTGGGATGCCTTTAAAGTTCATGTGCGCATAAAGGCGGGCGTCCCAATACATTCGGTAATACACTGTACTCCTATTACACTTTGGGTGATGGTGAAGGTTGATGACACCTTTTGGATTGGAATTCACTGAGGAACACCTTATCACAAATTCACTGGATTTACTTTAATAGACTGTTGATGGACTTTATTTCACTTGTTATGAATTATAAGTGCATTGTATGATTTATTTATTTATCAATTTATGCTCTATACACATTTTTTTTTCTTTTATTCTTTTTGTTTATTTAGCACAGCGCTTTTATAAGTATTATTGGTGAGTGTGGTGTCCAAGGGGAGCGGTGTTCTGAGCAGAAGCAGAATGTAAACCTAACCTATGGCAGGTCCCTCCCGATCCTTGGTGTTGCAAAGTATTGCACCTTCTGCAGAGAAACATGAAGACACTCAGTGCTGGAAAGAGGTTTAATAAGATGAAATGCATGAACATGGAGGATAAATCAGTGCACACTTCTTACATCAGTATAGAGAGCATCAGTATAGAGAATAATTGTAGTAGAGAGTCAGTACACTAAAGACAATCAGATCTAAATCTACACCGCACCCTATAGTATCCCCATAGTTGGATCTCTACAACATAAGACTGTAGTCATTAAATTCCAACACTTGGCTCTCGGGATGGTGGGTAGGAAGTGGTTCTGGAATAGATGTGAGACATAAGGGTGGAGGGTCGACATCAATGATGAGTGGGCCATCTAGGAGGGAGATATTGGCTGAAGTCGAAGCGAACCAGACGAGTTGGCGAAAGGGCAAGAGAATGTGACACACCAAAAATAATTACAGGAATTAAAATGAATGCCAAAACTCCAAGCACCAGGGCGGCGATGTTCAGTTTGTAGGTGATTCTGGAATATGAGGAGGCACGCTCATCTCTTTCATCGTTCGCGCTCTTCGTCTGAAAGGGAAGAATAAGACCAATGTAGACCAAAACTAATTCAGTACATAGATGCTTAAAGGTGAACACCAGGATCTGTGAATAGAGGGGGTCTAGCTATCAAGCATCCCCTCCATCCTCCGTTCACAGATCCCGTGTCATTCATAAAAGATGATTTTTCTGTTTTTTAATTTAGGCTTTTAAAGGCTTTGGTTAGAACTCTAAGATGTTGGATTTCTCCTCTCTTTTGGTCTTGGTGACAGTAGTCAGCAGAACATAATAGAGGGGTGAATCTCCCTAGTAGGGATACAGCCAAAATAAAAATTGGTAGTGTCTAACCTTTCCACACCTTATACATTGGTTAGATTCCCTCCACCCCCTGTTCTGGTTTAGCTTTAAATATTGGATTTCCACCATTATTTCATCTCAGTGACCAAAAAGTCAGCAGGACATATACAGGGGTGAAACTCCCCAGCGGGGATACAGGCAAAAACCCTACCAAAAACTGTCAGGGTCTAACTCTTCCCCATCCTATACTTTTGGATAACTTCCCTTCACCCACTGCTCGGGTTATAGTTCTAAAATATTGGATTGACCCTTATTTTGACTCAGTGACCATGGTCAACAGGATAAATAGAGGGGCGAATCTATCCAGAGGGGACAGCAAAAAAAAAAAAAAATGTCACGATCTAACCTTTCCCCATTTTTTCCATTGGATACATTCTCCCTCCACTATTTAAAGGCTCTGGTTGAACCTCTGGTTGAACCTCTAAAATGTTGGGTTTCTCTTCACTTTTGGTCTTGGTCAGTAGGACAAATAGAGGACAAAATCTCTCCAGAGGTGAAATGGAAGGCAAAAACCCCCCAAAAAACGGGTGGGGTCTAACCTTTCCCCATTCTTTCCATTCGATACATTCAATATCATACCTCCCAACTTTTTGAGATGGGAATGAAGGACACCTATCAGCAAAAGTATGCAGGCATAGGACACACCCTCTGCCATGCCCTCTTAAAGGAGAATTGTATAAAAAACAAGATTGGTTAAACCCACAAGTGCTTTTTTACCACTACTATTCCTTTATATTGGCTTTTGGAATTTCAAAATCGAGCAAATTAGAAATCAGATGAAAGGTTTAGCGCGGGGAAACACTTTTTGAAAGATAAAAAGTGCATTTTATATACAACTATATAGATCAGACCAAAATGAGGGACAAATGAGGGGGAAAGAGGGACAGAGGGACATCGCTCCAAATCAGGGACAGTCCCTCCAAATCAGGGACAGTTGGGAGCTATGCAATATTGAGTTGGCCCACCCTTTGCAGCTATAACAGCTTAAAGTCTACTGGGAAGGCCGTCCGCAAGGTTTAGGAGTGTGTCTATGGGAATAATGTGAATATCCCCATGCTGTGGTGCTGTGATTGATAATTAGACTGCTGCTAGGTAAAAATATATTTGTATATGCCTTTAAAAATTAAAATATAAGGACCCTGCGCTGTCTGTGCTCAACACAATAAATCAAAAATCTAACCTAAAAACTTCATACAATGCCTACAAAAAAAATTCATACACATGAAAATTCCAACGTTGTGAAGAAAATATATAGATAAAAATTTAAGTCAATAAATTCATAAAGTGCTGCAAATCCTCCGTGTGGCAATTGTTTCTTTTAAAAGTGCAATGAAATATGGCAAAGTGATGAAAGTGTTGCGCTCCTCTTCGTCTCGTACCCTCACTCACCAACTTTCCATGAAAATATCGCCTGTAGTGAAAAATCCCGTGTAACTCTGTAGGTAATTTCTTAGCTCTTCCTCACGTTTCCACCAGTTATACGTTATCATAGGAGGAGAATTGGACATTTATAGCGTGATACCATTGTGATTAAAAAAAAAAAAAATGTATGAAGATAAAAAGTTTACACTCACTTTGTACATCCTTGTTTAAAAGCATGTAAAAAATTTAGAACTGCAAAGTACATGGTGATTCCATAATATGTTTCCCAGAGTCGGTTCACACAGGGGCAGCCCGACTCTGTAAGGCGACCTGCAGACGACCTCAGCGGCAGCTTGCAAAATGACTTCTGTATAGTATGTTTTTAAGTGTTTCTTAAAGCCAGAAGTTGGAATATTAAATGAAAATAGTTTTGAAGCATGTCTGTAATTAGTTTTTTTTTTTTTTTTTTTTTTTTTTTTTTTTACACAAATAAACGGAATTTCCATATTTTTTGCCAAGGGGTTGTATAGATGTATGGGTAAAAATAGGTTTCATCTATATGGCAGGAGATATATGGAAGCATTTTTTTTTTTCGTGGGGTTTGTGGATGTTTTTGCTTTGATATGATTATTTGTGTCATTATCTTTATGTCTTTTTGTGTATATGTTGTTGTGTTATTTATTTATTTATTTATTTATTTCAGGTACTTATATAGCGCCATCAATTTACGCAGCGCTTTACATATACATTGTACATTCACATCAGTCCCTACCCTCAAGGGGCTTACAATCTAAGGTCCCTAACTCACATTCATACATACTAGGGACAATTTAGACAGGATCCAATTAACCTACCAGCATGTCTTTGGAGTGTGGGAGGAAACCGGAGTACCCGGAGGAAACCCACGCAGGCACAGGGAAAACATGCAAACTCCAAGCAGGTAGTGTCGTGGTTGGGATTCGAACCAGTGACCCTTCTTACTGCTAGGTGAGAGTGCTACCACTACACCACTGTGCGTTATAAGAAATTTAAATAAAATATGAATTAAAAAACAAAAATAGTATAATAATATACTAATAATAAAAACCTATTCAAGTAAAGGGAATATTTAACCAATCCTCTAAATCTGTGCACTGCCGAAAAATTGTTTTTGTTTTTTTTTTTTTGTTTTTTTACAGTTTTTTTGGTTCATTTTTTCGTAATTCATAAATTCGTAAATTTGAAGATTCATAAATTTGAAAATCCGAAAGAATATCTAACTAACTTACTAATAACTATCAAATTAAAGGTATTGGAATTTCCTGTCAAATTTGGCTGTTAGTGAAAGTAACGAATACGAATTTATCTGAAGTTACGAATTATCCAAAATAATGAATGCCGCATCTAAACAAATGGAACGGAATGAATTAATAATGAACAATAATACTTTTTTATTATTATTATTATTATTATTGTTATTTATTATTAATTTGTTACGTTCCATTCGTTTAGATGCGGCATTCTTTATTTCGGATAATTCGAAACTTCAGATAAATTTGTATTCGTTACGTTCACTAACAGCCAAATTTGAAAGGAAATTCCAATACCTATAATTTGATAGTTAGTAATAGTTAAAGCGGTAGTAAACCCAGCCATAAAACAGTTTAATTTCTGGCACGTGCCGGAAATGCAGCACTCCCATTGGTTGTGCTCTCAACCAAACTGTCAAACCATCCAATGGCTGGTGTCATAATTGATCACATGTGCAGCATCATGGCAGTTGTAGATTAAACAGAGGCAAAGATGGCAGCTTCCTTGGCTGAAAACAACAGGAGGGTTTACTTACACTTTAAGTTATTATTAGTTAGTTATTATTTCATATTTTCTATTTTCGGAATTTCGAATTTATAAATTTTCGAATTTTTGAATTTACGAATATTGGGAAATATTCTTTTCGTTAATTCGGATATTTCCAAATTAACGAATTTGTCAAAATTTGTTAAACTAATTCGGAACAAAACGAATTACACATGTCTACAACCCTCCCTCCCTTTCCATTCATCTTACTATTTTTTCTTTTAACCCCCCCACAGGATTTTACACTACAGGCGATAATTTCATGGAAAGTTTGCCGCACAGAAGACTTACAGCACTTTATGAATTTATTGACTTTAATTTTTATTTATATGTTTTCTTCACAACATTGTATATGAATTTATTGTAGGCATTGTGTGAAGCTTTTATGTTTGTTTGTTTTTTTCTTCACATTTTATTGTATTGAGCACAAACCGCGCAGGGTCTTTGAATGGGCTGCACAGAGTCCTGACCTCAACCTGATAGGACACCTTTGGGATGAGCGGAGACTGCGAGCCAGGCCTTCTCGTCCACATCAGTGCCTGACCTCACAAATGCGCTTCTGGAACATTCCCACAGACACACTCCTAAACCTCGTGGACGGCCTTCCCAGAGGAGTTGAAGCTCTTATAGCTGCAAAGGGTGGGGCCAACTCAATATTGAACCCTACGGACTAAGACTGGGATGCCATTAAAGTTCATGTGCGTGTAAAGGCAGGCGTCCCAATACTTTTGGTAATATAGTGTAGCTCTAAAATTTTTAATTTCCACCATCTTTCCATCTCAGTGATAATGGTCACCATAAAAAAAAACACCGTATTACTTTTGGCCACCGCAACACATAGCTGTGAAGTCAGCCTTAAAAAAAAGGCGACAGCCAACAAATGCAATGTTATAGCGTCCTGCATTGCAGTGCATTTTTTACATTCAGTGCACTTTTCCCCCAACAATGCAAAACTCGCCATGGTGGCTGTTTGGAGATTTTTCCTAGTAGAGCTCATTGATGCGTTTAAAAATGAAAAATTTTTATTTTTATTTTATTTTTGGACATCGCAGACCAAGGCAACTGGCACCATTGAAAACAATGGATTTTTTTTTCCATGCCCTTGGATTTTGTCTGCATTGAGCAACGTAGCCCAGTGCCAGTGGTGTGACTGAGCCCTGAACTTATTGTTTCCTTTCTACCCTGTAGTTGATTCAATCAATCAATCAATCAATCAAACAATCAGTCAGCCTTCCTTTCCTCATTACCTTGTAGGCATAGATGGTGGCCGCGAGTCCCACTGGAAAGCAGCAGCAGAGCATATTGAAGATCGACCAGTACATGTAGTCTTTATACCGAATCGGAGAGGGTGCTGCACTTGCTGTGGCCGGCTGCATCATAATCGTGTTGTCGGTGTTTGGTTGGTAGACGACTTGCTGCATTGGGTTCGGTCCTGGGTTTTGGGGAATTGGCATGTATTCCGGGTTGGTGGGGTCAGATGGATAGTTGGGCTGAGGGAACTGCCTCGGGTACGGCTCCTGCAGACGTGACATCTCCGAATGGTTGGGGATTCCAGCCGTCTTATTAGACCCTTCCTTGTAGACAACAGCAATTCTTGCTGCCAACTGGTAAGATGGACAAATGTCTGGCAGGAACTGGCTAAAGGCATAGAGGTTTTTTTTTTCTCTGTACAATCTAGGTGTGAGGCCACATCCTTCCTTGACTGGAGATGAATATTTCCATTTAAAGGAACCAGTTCTGAGAAGGTTCATTGACCACCACCGCTGAGAAGGTACATTGACCTGCTGATCTCTCCATCTGAAAATACCAGTCTCCTGGCTGCCATGAAAATCCAATGGCTTCATAACTTTATAAATCAGACTTGGAGTGACTGTACAGATTAGATGTTCTGCCTCTACTCTGACTTCACTAGCTGCATGCTTGCCTAGAAAAAGCCAAAGTCAATACCTCTGTTCTGCAGATGTGCCCCATTGGTGACTCTGAAAGAATTGTAGCCAATGAGTCAGCATGGCCACCCATTTAAAAGAAACCTGCACTGAAAAGGTGCAAAGGCTGCCCCTGCTGATCCAAAGGCTTCAATACTCCATAGGTGGTTGACTTGGGACAAGGATATTTTTTTTTTTTGCAGATCAGCGTGTCAGAAAGTACAGAGGCCACAAAAAGTCATGCAAATAACATTTTTATGCCCCGCACACATGGTCGGATTTTCCGACGGAAAATGTGTGATAGGACCTTGTTGTCGGAAATTCCGACCGTGTGTAGGTTCCATCACACATTTTCCATCGGATTTTCCGACACACAAAGTTTGAGAGCAGGATATAAAATTTTCCGACATCAAAATCCGTTGTCGGAAATTCCGATCGTGTGTACACAAATCCGATGGACAAAGTGCCACGCATGCTCAGAATAAATAAAGAGATGAAAGCTTTTGGCCACTGCCCCGTTTATAGTCCCGACGTACGTGTTTTACGTCACCGCGTTCAGAATGATTGGATTTTCCGACAACTTTGTGTGACCATGTGTATGCAAGACAAGTTTGAGCCAACATCCGTCAGAAAAAATCCTAGGATTTTGTTGTCGGAATGTCCGAACAAAGTCCGACCGTGTGTACGGGGCATTAGAATGATGTCTCAATGCAGATTTTGCAATATTTTCCTTTTAAGAACTGCAATTAAAAAAATAAAAATGTACCATTGCTGCCCTCTGCAGGCTCTGTTGCCAACTGAAGCTGTTAGGAAGGTGCTAAACTTACCCCCTTGGAATGCTTCTTACAGGCTTCCTCTGACCTTCTAAAAGCTAATGGCCAATATTTGGTCAATGTGTAATGGTTCTATTAGGGCGAGAGAGAGAGATAACCCTCATGCCAATCCTTCCTTTAACCACAGCACTAAACCTCATACTGGTAGGAAGGGGTTAGCTCCCTTGTTTTGGGCCTCTTCTTTAAGGATGGGATTCATAGTTTCTGCCCTTCTGGCAGAACCTCATTTATAGGATTGGTAGAGTCCATGAGGGTGGAGAGGGAGAATTGTGTACCCCACTTAAGGGGGATGTAGCAGAGACTTATATGGAACATTGTTCACCATCCCTACTTGGGCTTCCCTAGATATGGGCCTTGAGATATCAGATCTCCAGCACTGGCCTAAAGGGAACCAAGATGTAACACTGTGCCAGAAGAGATGGATTTACTGGATTGAACTCAGAATTTCCTTTCCATTGTTTGGAAACTCTTTTACTTCCAAGGAAAAGAAGATGGACTTCTGGCTCACATGGCATTCTTCAAAGAGGATGCCTGAATACCCAAGAAGACGTGTGTAAGGTGGGCCAGTATGCCAGCTAGATGGGTGCTGGTGGACAGGATCCTGAATATAAGGAAGACCTCTTCTAGTCGGGAGTGGTGGTGGTTAGGTGAAGAGGTCACCATGTTGGCGGTAAAGAGCCTGACCCCTCTACAGAACAGGCGCCATGTGACCTGGGCCCCAAGTGTTCGGCTGGACTGTACTAACTTGGAACCACAGAATTATTGCAAGGCCTTGTGTTGTAAGTACTCCCGACCACTTATGGGTCAGTGCTGCTGTGGACCAGGGGGATGATGTGTAGGGGAGGGTTTCTAGCCCACCCTCTGTTTACGTGTTAGGAGACAGCTTAGGCCTATATGAGCTGTAGGGTATTTATAGAATAAAGCAGGAGGTGTCTGGACTGCTTTGTATGTCTGTAGGCCCCCAGCAGTATAATAACTATGTGGAACAGCAAGGGGATGCCTAAACACTGACCTGTAACCCTAACACCTTTTTTTTTTCTTAATGCATTGCATTGATGTGATTTTTTGTAATGATTGAGTAGGTTTTTTTTTTACTTTATAGCAGGAGCCAAATTACAATATTTTTCTTTTTCTAACATGCATTACGGCATGCTGTGATGTGTTACAATTTGTTTTAATTAGTTGCAGTGTATTGCCCTGCATTTAAATACAGCATGTTCCATTTTCACACAGCCACAAACCAGCACAATGCATTGGTGTGAACTAAGCCCATTGGAAACAATGGATTACAACTTGTTATTATGTTTGGCCTGCATTTAGCAACACTGCCCCACTCACACGGTGCGAATGGGACCTCAGAGTTCTTTGACAGGTGCAGTTGACTACTTTCTGATTTGCATTTAACCTTTTTTCAAGCAGTTTTTGCATCCATGTCGAAGGCTAAACCTGTCTGATGCAAACTCACACCCATCAACGCTGACCCTTTAACATGCACACCGCAGCCACATTTATTACAATGGGAAGCCAAATTCATGGTGGCCTACAGCAGTTCTTCAGAGTACGGCTCTCTTCACACTCATTCCAATTGGGAGCCATACTCATGGTGGCCCCCAGAAGTTCTGCAGTGTATAGCTCTCCCCACATTCATTCCAGTGTGGGGCCATACTCATGAAGGCCTCCAGAAGTTCTGCAGTGTATGGCTCTCCCCACATTCATTCCAGTGTGGGGCCATACTCATGGAGGCCTCCAGAAGTTCCGCAGTGTATGGCTCTCCACACATTCATTCCAGTGTGGGGCCATACTCATGGAGGCCTCAAGAAGTTCTGCAGTGTATGGCTCTCCCCACATTCATTCCAGTGTGGTGCCATACTCATGGAGGCCTACAGAAGTTCTGCAGTATACGACTCTTCCCACATTCATTTCAATGAGGAGTCATTCTCATGCTGGCCTCCAGCAGTTCTGTAGAGTACGGTTCTCCCCACATTCATTCCAATGGGGAGCCTTATTTAATTGTGTCCTCCAGCAGTTCTGCAGAGTATGGCTCCCCCCCAGTCATTCCAATGGTGAGCCATACTCATGGTGGAAAGGAAAGTATATTCTATTTACTTGTTTTAACCTTTTTTTTACATTTCTTCAGCTACTTCCTGGTTAGACAAACAATCCAAATGATGTCATACTCTCAGGAGTCTTCAGAAGGGGAGGAGGGACTTTCTCAGCTAAGCACTCCCTCCTGTCTGCAAGCCTGAGTTAAGTGCAGATGGATTCCGGGAAGTAAATGCTACATGAATCATCTTCCCTTACTCAAGATGGCCACGGCTAGAAATTGGGGGGAGGGGGGGGGGTGTTTTTCAAAGTGATTTCTAAGCAAACTAAAGCATGGAGACATTGGTGGATGCGGGAAGATTGCTTTGAATAGTAAAAATGAATTAAATTGTGGTTTTTTTGGGGGGGAGGGTTTGTGTTGCTCCTATACGGTGTAGTTCTGCTTTAAGCTTTTTTATTTATTTTTATTTTTTTATGTTTATGTGTAAAATTGCATTTGTTTTGTAGCAGAGGCATGATTCAGTTGGCTTTATGGATAAATCGGGTAATAAAATTTAATTTTGGATGAGTTACGAGGTGCTTCTGATTCCAGATGGAGGAACGGAATTTACTGCTCTTTACGGTAATTCAATTCTGGTTTTGTTTTCCACTACTTTGTATGGCTAAAGCACAATAAAACCAGCACTGAGCAACATCTCCGCCATCCTATTCATTTCACATGGACCAAAGCATGGGAATTGTAGGGTTGACCCTTTCAAGGTCGCTGTTATAAATCATTGGGGCCCTATACTGCCTCATGAAACCCCCCCAACCCCACCTACAAAAGTTACAGAGAAGGAGCCATCCCCAAAGGATATTCTCCTAGCAATCAACAACTGTAAGTCATCATTATTTATCTATCTGACCAGCTTAAATGTATTAGAGACAATCTATTATCCTTGAGACATGATGTGCAAGAAGTATGTGCTCGGACAACTCTTCTTGAGTGGAGACTTTGTCAGGTAGAAGACGATGTGAACCCAATGAGACAAGAGGCAATGCTAATGAGAGATCAATTAAATATGTGCATTCATAAAATGGATGATATGGAGAATAGGTTACGTAGCAAGAACGT
Organism: Aquarana catesbeiana; assembly: GCF_042186555.1. Taxonomy (NCBI): domain Eukaryota; kingdom Metazoa; phylum Chordata; class Amphibia; order Anura; family Ranidae; genus Aquarana; species Aquarana catesbeiana. Next base: position 12,014,513 of record NC_133333.1, on the reverse strand, counting down.
AAGGGTTCTGGGTCTCCCCGAGAGAAGTGAAGGCAATAACCCGATAGAATTCATGGAAGGTTGGCTTAAGGAAATGTTTGGTAAAGACTCTTTATCAAGTTTCTTTGCAATTGAGCGTGCGCATAGAGTCGCCTCCAGGGCACCATCTTCAGGGGTCAGCCAAGGCCCCTTATTATCAAGCTCCTGCACTTTAAGGACAAGGTTACTGTCATGAACAGGTGTGACCAGATTGTGTGGACTGCAAAGAGGAAACCAAAACGCATGTAAAGTGAATAAGAATAATGTTTATTTAAGATAAGTGATATAAATAAGAAAACACCCCAAACACAAATAGTGCTCAACCAACCAACAGAAAACCCACAGACAACAGATAATATATACAGCCAAAGGGAAGTACCGAAATCAAACACGTTAGCCAGGCCAAGGTCATACACAGGGGATCAGCAACTGAACAAGGGCAGGATAGGAGAGGGAGATAATGGATGGGATCAGGCTACAAGGGAATGGGAACACAGGAGGGACAGGATCAGGATGGGATCGGGTACAGGCTCAGGTTCAGGTTCAGATACAGGTTACAAGGTACAAGGTGCAGGTCGCAGGTACAGGTCAGGGCGGAAGGAAGAAAGATACCAAGGCAAGCATGTGAGGGCTTGCCGGGTATTTATGGGACTGACAATAATTATCTTCATGTAACACCTGAGCGCAGGGAGTGTTGTCTGCTCCATACTGCCAGGATCAATCAACTGGTGGACGTCAGTACTGCGGCCAAAAGATGAAATAACACCAGCAGGGAAAGACTCCCCTGACAGTTCCAAACTGCCAGGAGACACCTGCTGGTGGACCCCAGTACTGCATGCCAAATGATATATCTTACCAGCGGATGGACCCTTTCCTGACAGTACTCCCCCCTAAAGGAGCGGCCTCCGGACGCTCCAACTAGTCTTAATTGTCCATAGTCTATGGCATCGGGCAGAACGGTGGAAGAGAGTATTTCAGGCTGGTCGTCAGGCACATCCGGGCAGACATCTGGCACATCCGAGTCATTGAGCTGGGCAGCGGGCATCGAGACATCAGGCTGAAAGGCAGGCACCGAGACAACAGGCTGAAAGGCAGGCACCGAGACAACAGGCTGAAAGGCAGGCACCGAGACAACAGGCTGAAAGGCAGGCACTGAGACAACAGGCTGGAAAGCTGGCAAATCAGGCTGGAAAGCTGGCACATCAGGCTGGAAAGCGGAGACATCAGACTGGAAAGCGGAGACATCAGACTGGAAAGCGGAGACATCAGACTGGAAGGCAGGCATCAAGATATCAGGCTGAAAGCCAGGCATCGAGATATCAGGCTGAAAGGCAGGCATCGAGACATCAGGCTAAAAGGCAGACACCGAGACATCAGGCTAAAAGGCAGACACTGAGACAGGCTGAAAGGCAAGCTTTGAGACAACAGACTGGAAAGCGGGCACATCAGGCTGGAAAGCGGGTACATCAGGCTGGAAAGCGGGCACATCAGGCTGGAAGGCGGGCACCAAGACATCAGGCTGAAAGGCAAGCTTTGAGACATCAGGCTGAAAGGCAAGCTTCGAGATATCAGGCTGAAAGGCAAGCTTTGAGACATCAGGCTGAAAGGCAAGCTTTGAGACATCAGGCTGAAAGGCTAGCTTTGAGACATCAGGCTGGAAAGCGGGCACATCAGACTGGAAAGCGGGCACATCAGACTGGAAAGCGGGTACATCAGGCTGGAAAGCAGGCACATCAGGCTGGAAAGCGGACACATCAGACTGGAAAGCGGGTACATCAGGCTGGAAAGCGGGCACATCAGGCTGGAAAGCGGGCACATCAGGCTGGAAAGCGGGCACATCAGGCTGGAAGGCGGGCACCAAGACATCAGGCTGAAAGGCAAGCTTTGAGACAACAGACTGGAAAGCGGGCACATCAGGCTGGAAAGCGGGTACATCAGGCTGGAAAGCGGGCACATCAGGCTGGAAGGCGGGCACATCAGGCTGGAAGGCGGGCACCAAGACATCAGGCTGAAAGGCAAGCTTTGAGACATCAGGCTGAAAGGCAAGCTTCGAGATATCAGGCTGAAAGGCAAGCTTTGAGACATCAGGCTGAAAGGCAAGCTTTGAGACATCAGGCTGAAAGGCAAGCTTTGAGACATCAGGCTGGAAAGCGGGCACATCAGACTGGAAAGCGGGCACATCAGACTGGAAAGCGGGTACATCAGGCTGGAAAGCAGGCACATCAGGCTGGAAAGCGGACACATCAGACTGGAAAGCGGGTACATCAGGCTGGAAAGCGGGCACATCAGGCTGGAAAGCGGGCACATCAGGCTGGAAAGCGGGCACCAAGACTTAGGGCTGGAAGGCAGGCATCAAGACATCAGGCTGAAAGGCAAGCTTTGAGACATCAGGCTGAAAGGCAAGCTTCGAGATATCAGGCTGAAAGGCAAGCTTTGAGACATCAGGCTGAAAGGCAAGCTTCGAGACATCAGGCTGGAAAGCGGGCACATCAGACTGGAAAGCGGGTACATCAGGCTGGAAAGCGGGCACATCAGGCTGGAAAGCGGACACATCAGACTGGAAAGCGAACACATCAGGCTGGAAAGCGGGCACATCAGGCTGGAAAGCGGGCACCAAGACTTAGGGCTGGAAGGCAGGCATCAAGACATCAGACTGGAAAGCGGGCACATCAGACTGGAAAGCGGACACATCAGACTGGAAGGTAGGCACATCAGGCTGGAAGGCAGGCACCGAGACAACAGGTTGGAAGGCAGGCACCAAGACATCAGGCTAGAAAGCTGGCACATCAGGCTGGAAAGCTGGCACATCAGGCTGGAAAGCAGAGACATCAGACTGGAAGGCAGGCACCAAGACATCAGGCTGGAAGGCAGGCACCAAGACATCAGACTGCAAGGCAGGCACCAAGACATCAGGCTGAAAGGCAAGCTTCGAGACATCAGGCTGGAAAGCAGGCACTGAGACAACAGACTGGAAAGCGGTCACATCAGACTGGAAAGTGGGCACATCAGGCTGGAAAACGGGCACATCAGGCTGGGAAGCAGGCACATCAGGCTGGAAGGCGGGCACATCAGGCTGGAAGGCAGGCACATCAGGCTGGAAGGCAAGCTTCGAGACATCAGGCTGAAAGGCAAGCTTCGAGACATCAGGCTGAAAGGCAAGCTTCGAGACATCAGGCTGGAAAGCGGGCACATCAGACTGGAAAGCGGGCACATCAGACTGGAAAGCGGCACATCAGACTGGAAAGCAGAGACATCAAGCTGGGAGGCAGGCACCGAGACATCTGGCTGGAAGGCAAGCATCGAGACATCAGACTGGAAGGTGGGCACATCAGGCTGGAAAGCGGGCACATCAGGCTGGAAGGCAGGCACATCAGGCTGGAAGGCAGGCACCGAGACAACAGGCTGGAAAGCGGGCACATCAGAGTGGAAAGCGGGCACATCAGACTGGGGAGCAGAGACATCAAGATGGGAGGCAGGCACCGAGACATCCGGCTGGAAGGCAAACATCTTGACATCAGGCTGGAAGGTGGACACATCAGGCTGGAAAACGGGCACATCAGGCTGGGAAGCAGGCACATCAGGCTGGAAGGCGGGCACATCAGGCTGGAAGGCAGGCACATCAGGCTGGAAGGCAAGCTTCGAGACATCAGGCTGAAAGGCAAGCTTCGAGACATCAGGCTGAAAGGCAAGCTTCGAGACATCAGGCTGAAAGGCAAGCTTCGAGACATCAGGCTGAAAGGCAAGCTTCGAGACATCAGGCTGGAAAGCGGGCACATCAGACTGGAAAGCGGGCACATCAGACTGGAAAGCAGAGACATCAAGCTGGGAGGCAGGCACCGAGACATCCGGCTGGAAGGCAAGCATCGAGACATCAGACTGGAAGGTGGGCACATCAGGCTGGAAAGCAGGCACATCAGGCTGGAAGGCAGGCACATCAGGCTGGAAGGCAGGCACCGAGACAACAGGCTGGAAAGCGGGCACATCAGAGTGGAAAGCGGGCACATCAGACTGGGGAGCAGAGACATCAAGATGGGAGGCAGGCACCGAGACATCCGGCTGGAAGGCAAACATCTTGACATCAGGCTGGAAGGTGGACACATCAGGCTGGAAAACGGGCACATCAGGCTGGGAAGCAGGCACATCAGGCTGGAAGGCGGGCACATCAGGCTGGAAGGCAGGCACATCAGGCTAGAAGGCAAGCTTCGAGACATCAGGCTGAAAGGCAAGCTTCGAGACATCAGGCTAAAAGGCAAGCTTCGAGACATCAGGCTGAAAGGAAAGCTTCGAGACATCAGGCTGGAAAGCGGGCACATCAGACTGGAAAGCGGGCACATCAGACTGGAAAGCGGCACATCAGACTGGAAAGCAGAGACATCAAGCTGGGAGGCAGGCACCGAGACATCCGGCTGGAAGTCAAGCATCGAGACATCAGACTGGAAGGTGGGCACATCAGGCTGGAAAGCAGGCACATCAGGCTGGAAGGCAGGCACATCAGGCTGGAAGGCAGGCACCGAGACAACAGGCTGGAAAGCGGGCACATCAGAGTGGAAAGCGGGCACATCAGACTGGGGAGCAGAGACATCAAGATGGGAGGCAGGCACCGAGACATCCGGCTGGAAGGCAAACATCTTGACATCAGGCTGGAAGGTGGACACATCAGACTGGAAGGCAGGCATCAGGACATCAGACTTGAAAATGGGCACATCACGCTGGAAGGCAGGCACCGAGACTTTGGGCTGTAAGGCAGGCATCAAGACATCAGACTGGAAAGCGAGCACATCAGGCTGAAGAGTGGGCACATCAGACTGGGAAGCAGGCACATCAGACTGGGAAGCAGGCACCGAGACTTTGGGCTGGAAGGCAGGCATCAGGACATCAGACTGGGAGGCAGGCACATCATAGCGGACACATCAGACTGGAAAGCGGGCACCGAGACTTTGGGCTGGAAGGCAGGCATCAGGACAGACTGAAAAGCGGGCACATCAGACTGGACAGTAGACAGGAACACATCAGGCTAGCCGGCAGGTATTAAAACATCAAAGTGGAACATGGGCACAGGGACATCAGATTGGGGCACAGGAACTTCAGGCGGAGACACTGGCTGGATAGCAAGCAGAGGTTTGGCAGAATCGGATGGGTTATCAGGTTCAGCTGGCATGCAAGCAGACTGGAGCAGGTTGGTTGGTGTGGAAGCAAGTTGGGTTACTGGCAGGATCGTGTGAGTGGGGAAGAACTTCCGTTTCTTCTTTGGCTTAATTGCTGGAGATCTGTAGGTGGCTGTAGGACTGTAGACAGGAGGTGAGGCATACTGAAATGAAGGGCTGGGATATGGCAAGGAAGGGGGAACAGCGGCCAGAGGAAGTTTTTGTGGGGAAGTTGCATGTATTAGAGAAGAGGCAGGTGGGTTAAAGGCAGGATAGGTGCAGGAAGTAGAAACAGGGTATTGATACTTGGTGAGGAGCAGGGTATATTGGACTGTAGCTGAGGTTGCCAGGGGTGATGGGAAAAAGGACATCTGAGCAGGCAGGTGTTTAGTAGCAGGTCTGGGCATAACAGGTCTGACCATGCCTGAAGTACAGGTAGCACAAAACTGGGCTCACATACCCTCTGTCTGACCAGGGACTGCACTTCATCTATACAATCTTTCAACAACTGTTTGGGACAAACCGAATAATGCTCCAAAAAGGGTGCAGGGTCATCCTCCAACAGCCATACTAAAGACGCAACCTGGTTAATGCTGAAGGGGGGAGAAAAGTCATCATGGCCCTTTGGGATACAAGGCAGGGCCAGCTCTGTACACATTCCAATCAAAGGCTGAACATCCTCAAACAGTATACTGCCCTGATCGACCACAGAGTGAGCTAAACGGATAATCTCCAGCAGCTGATCACTGGACCACCCTTCCAATGTCTGGTGGAGATATTCAGAACTCTCTGTTGCCAGCAGAGCATAATAAACAATTAGATCTGAATTCATCCCAGCAACGTGAAACAGAACCAAGATGGTTCCCCTGTGCAGCCACTTCTGGTCAAAGATGGCCTTGGTATACTGTCATGAACAGGTGTGACCAGATTGTTTGGACTGCAAAGAGGAAACCCAACCGCATGTAAAGTGAATAAGAATAATGTTTATTTAAGATAAGTGATATACATAAGTAAACACCCCAAATACAAATAGTGCTCAACCAACCAACAGAAAACCCACAGACAACAACAGATAATATATACAGCCAAAGGGAAGTACCGAAATCAAACACGTTTGCCAGGCCAAGGTCATACACAGGGGATCAGCAACTGAACAAGGGCAGGATAGGAGAGGGAGATAATGGATGGGATCAGCCTCCAAGGGAATGGGAACACAGGGGGGACAGGATCAGGATGGGATCGGGTACAGGCTCAGGTTCAGGTTCAGATTACAAGGTACAAGGTACAAGGTAACACCTGAGCTCAGGGAGTGTTGTCTGCTCCATACTGCCAGGATCCATCCGCTGGTGGACGTCAGTACTGCAGCCAAAAGATGAAATAACACCAGCAGGGAAAGATTCCCCTGACAGTTCCAAACTGCCAGGAGACACCTGCTGGTGGACCCCAGTACTGCATGCCAAATGATATATCTTGTCGCTCATCGTGAAAGGAAAAAAACACAGTTTTCCTTTCCCGATGAGCGAGCCAGCTCGGCGCCGGCTCCCGCGACGGGGCTCGCAGGTGTCAAATCTTGCCGATAACAGCGTCAAGATTGACACAATATCGCGGTCACCTACTGTAGCAAGGCAAGTTAAGATATGCTCATGGAATGTGCGGGGAGTAAGGAATATTCTAAAAGACAGGCTATTTTTTCTATCGCGGGGACAGGTGGATTTAAAATACTCTGCCTGCAGGAGACACACCTTGAGAGAGGAACAATTAGTGCCTTAAGGCATAGGAATTACCAGGTGCAGTGTCACTCTACTTATACCTCCTATTCAAGGGGTGTGAGGACATCAATTCTGGATTGGTTTTCTCCTGCAGACAGAGTAAGCTGGATGAGAATGGACAGTATATTTTTCTTTTTTGTGCAATTGAAAGCAGTGTATTAGCCAATGTTTATATTCCTCCTCCATTTAGCACAGAAATTATGTGCGATTTAATAAGATTCATAGCAGACAAACCTGGGGTGCCGGTTATAGTGGCAGGCATTTTCAATAGGACTATGAATAATAGCATAGATAGGTTTCCACCGAGGGTTTCTCTCGGTGGGGCATCTAGTGGCCCGCTCTTCTAATATTGTGAGGAGATGGTGGTTGGTGGATGTCTGGAGGAGGTGCCATCCGGGAGTGAAACAGTATTCGTGCCACTCTAGGACACATGCCACCTTGTCCAGAATTGACCTCATGCTGTGCAATGAGGAAGCTCTGAAATTACTGGAAGAGGTAGATTATGAGCCAAGGGGGATCTCGGACCACTCACCAGTAGCTTTTTCAATAAAAACAGGGATGAGCCATAGTAGAGGTGACTGGAAAGTAAACCCCTTTTGGCTCGAAATAATTGAAGATGCCGGGGTGATTGCAGGCAGCTTAGAGGAATTTATAAAACTAAACTCAGGATCAGCCCCACTGTGTATAATTCGGGACTCCCTGAAGGCTTTTCTTCGGGGAGTGTTGATACAGAAAATCACCTATATTAACCACTTGCTTACTGGGCACTTAAACCCCCCTCCTGCCCAGACCAATTTTCAGCTTTCAGCGATGTCGCACATTGAATGACAATTGCGCGGTCATACAACACTGTACCCAAAATGAAATTTTTATCATTTTTTCCCCACAAATAGAGCTTTCTTTTGGTGGTATTTGATCACTTCTGTGGTTTTTATTTTTTGTTAAAAAAATGGAAAAAGACTGAATTTTTAAAAAATAAAAATTTTATTTTTTTATATTTTGTTATAAAAAATTTAAAATAGGTAATTTTTCACCTTCATTGATGTACGCTGATGAGGCGGCACTGATAGGCGGCAGTGATGGGCACTGATGGGTGGCAGTGATGGGCACTGATGGGTGGCAATAATGGGCACTGAAAAGTTACACTGATAGGCAGCACTGCTAGGTGGCACTGATTGGCACTACTGGTGGGCATTGATAGCTGGCACTTGTGGGCATTAATAGGTGGCACTTGTGGGCATTGATAGGTGGCACTGTGGGCATTGATAGGTGGCACTGTGGGCACTGTTAAGTGGCACTGTGGGCACTGTTAGGTGGCACAGATGAGGCAGATGTGCCTCTTCCACTTCGGGACTGATGTCCCTTGCCTCTGAGCCGGTGATCGGCTTTTTTTTTCTACTCACGCTATTAGCGTGAGTAGAAAAAAACACGATTGTCGATCTTTTGTTTACATCATGCTATCAGCTGTCATTGGCTGACAGCTGATTACATGGTAAGGGGCCGGGACCGGCCCCTTACTTGGATTGGTGATCACCCGAGTCTCAGTGACTTAGTGATCACAGTGCACTCAGCGCGCGCCCAGGCTGCGTGCACAAGGGGGGCCATCATATGAATTCAGGTCCGCGCTGTGGTCGTCATTCGGCCATAATGCGGATGACAAGTGGTTAAGAAACAATCACAGGCTAAGGAAATTAAAGCAAGAGAGAGGGTGAGAGGGGCTGAAATGCAGTATGTGGAGGAACCGACCCCAGTTAGATATGGAAAGTGGGTGGAGAGCCAAGAAGAATACAGGAAATTAATTTTGGAAAAATTATTATATTATATTATATTATTATAAAAATTATTTTCTTGCGGCACAAATGCAGTATATGAGAGGAAGCAACATGCCAGAAGAAAGATGAGCAGGAAGTGACCTACTGCTGAGTGATACTAGCCATGATACAATAGTGGAGGCGGTTGAAGCGGACTCCTTCGGCTCCAGTTGTCCTACAGCCCAGTTAATGGTCAGAAGTTGGAAGTCCGTCAAGACCGAGTTAGGTTATGTCGGATTCTCTGAGTTCTCCCCATTATAGGATAATGAAAATTTAAAAGAGCTTAAAGTAATGGGGGAAATAGAGGAATGGGACCGGAGGGGCATTCACTGCCTGGCAAAGTTGTACAGGACAGGTAGATTGAAATCATTCCAGGAGTTAGTGGAAGAGTGTGTGATTCCTAATCGATTATTCTATAGGTATCTACAAGTCAGGCATGCTCTAGATGCACAGTTTAGTGGGAAGGAGCCGGAGTGGAGTGACATGCCCTTTCTTAGGAAACTGGTCAATATTAGAACATCTAAAGCAGTGATGGCGAACCTTGGCACCCCAGATGTTTTTGAACTACATTTCCCATGATGCTCAACTACTCTACAGTGTAGGTGAGCATCATGGGAAATGTTGTTCCAAAACATCTGGGGTGCCAAGGTTCGGCATCACTGATCTAAAGGATTAATTTCTGATATGTATGGGTGTATAAGTATGGCAGGTCAGGAAGGAGAAGGTAGAACCCAAAAACAGGATCAAATGGGAGAGGGACATTGGGCCAATAACGGAGGAACAATGGAATTACGTTTTGGCATTGGGCCCCAGGGTCTCTCTTTCTCCTTCACAGATTGTATCTCATTTGTACTTGATACATAGTAGAGCTGCACAATTAATCGTTAAAAAATCATGATCTCAATACACCTCCCCTGACGATCTCTCCTGCAGAGGTTGCCGATTCTTTCATATAACAAGTGGAGAGACTTTGTCTGCTCACTCAGCTGTCAAAAGAAAGCATCTGGGCATTCTGCCAAGTCTTTTAACTTGAAACATTGTAACTAAGCTTCCTTCTTAGATCAAAGGGATAGAACTTCTGTGTAAACAAATAATCCAGGCAGTCTGACAAGTTTTCAACAACATGTAAATGCAGGAAGTTTAACCACTTAAAGTCTAATTATTTTTTCTGACACTTCTTTCTTAAGTTAAAATCAATATTTTTTGCTAGAAAATTACTTGGAACCCCCAAACATTATATATATTTTAGCAGAGACCGTAGGGAATAAAATGGCAATTGCTGCAATATTTTATGTCACACTGTATTTGCCCAGCAGTCTTTCAAATGTAATTTTTTGGGAAAAAATACACTTCAATGAATAATAAAAAAAAAAAAAAAAAAACGAAACAGTAAAGTTAGCCCATTTGCCCATTTTTTTTTTTTGTTTTAATGTAAAAGATGATGTTACACCGCGAGAATCGTGAGAGAATCGTGATCTATCTACTAAGCCAAAAAATTGTGATTCTCATTTTAGCCAGAATCGTGCAGCTCTAATACATAGGTCCATACTACATGCCTTTGAAATTGTTCATGTATGGAAAGAGGTCCGATGCTGAATGTCAAAGGTGTGGAGACAGGAGGGGTGACTTGGTACACATGTTCTGGCAATGTCCCGGGTTGCATAGGTGTTGGAAAGGTATAATCGATAAAATAAACTCTGTGTGTGGGGCATCGCTGGGCATGGGGGCCCGGACTTGTCTCATGGGTCTGATGGAGGAGAATGGTATAATGCCACGTACATACGACCGGAATTTACGGTAGACTTTGTCTGGCGGACTTTTCAACAGACTTTACGACGGACTTTCCGAATGAACGGACTTGCCTACACAGGATCAACCAAAGTCCGACGGATTCGTACGTGATGACGTACACCGGACTAAAACAAGGAAGTTGATAGCCAGTAGCCAATAGCTGCCCTAGCGTGGGTTTTTGTCCGTCGGACTAGCATACAGACGAGCGGACTTTTCGACCAGACTCAAGTCCATCGAAAAGATTTGAAACATTTTTTATTTTTAGGTCCGTCGAACTTTTGGGGAAAAAAAGTCCGCTGGAGCCCACACACGATCGAATTGTCCAACGGACTCCGGTCCGCAGGACCAAGTATGCCGTAGAGTCCGGTTGTGTGTACGCGGCATAAGAGATACACAGACTGCAATAATTAGATGCTTGTTCCAGGGAAGGAAACTAATCGCACGGAAGCGGCAGGCAAAAGATCCACCGACAGTAGTAGAATGGTTGAAAGAGGTAAAGCATGTGATTGGGAAAGAGAAATACACTTATGGGAAGAGGGGTAATAATAAGAAATTTGTTAAAATATGGAAGCTATGGCTGGAATTGGAACTACCCTAGTTAAAAGAATGTTGGATATGAAGGTAGGAGGGAGAGAAAAAAGGAAGGCTGGTGTGTGTAGGGTGAAAAGGGTGATGAGAATGGATGGTGAGGATGGGGAGGGGGAGGGGGAAAAGGGGGGGGGGGGGGTGAAGGGATAAAAAGGAAATGTGGTTGTTCTTATTTATTTATGTCTTTGTCATTTTATAAATTATGTAAACACGGTTGTTTAGTGGACAAATGTATTTACCTAATAAAAAGTATTTGATTAAAAAAAAAAAAAAAAAAAAGCTTTTTTATTTGTTTTTATTTATTTATTTTTTTTTATGTTTATGTGTAAAATTGCATTTGTTTTGTAGCAGAGGCACGATTCAAGTTGCCTTTATGGATAAATCGGGGAATAAAATTTAATGTTGGATGAGTTACGAGGTGCTTCTGATTCCAGATGGAGGAACGGAATTTACTGCTCTTTACGGTAATTCAATTCTGGTTTTGTTTTCCAATACTTTGTATGGCTAAAGGGCAATAAAACCAACACTGCGCAACATCTCCGCCGTCCTATTCACTTCACATGGACCAAAGCACGGGAATTGTAGGGTTGACCCTATCAAGGCCGCTGTTAGAAATCATTGGGGCCCTATACGGCCTCATGAGACCCCCCCAACCCCACCTACAAAAAGGGGTGCGGGAGCAGGGATCCGGGACAAGGGGTGGGCTGCCCTGGGCACTGTGGCATCATGTGAGGTGGGGAGGGGCACCACAAGGAGATGGGGAGGGGGGTTTGCATTGGGCGTGGGAGAATTTGGGGGGCAGCAGGGAATAAGAATTGTTCTAGAAGGGGAAATTTGGGGGAGTGTGCTAGGAAAGGTGATTTGGGAGGGATTTGTGTTGGGCGGGGGATGGGGGGGAGAGGATTTGTGCTAGAAGAGGTAATATGGTAGAGGAGACCTGTGCTAGTAGGGGAAATTGTTATGGGGGGGGGGGGGGTAATTGTGCTAGTAGTGATGACTGGAGAGTATTTGTGCTAGAAGGGAAAATTTTAAGGGGGGGGGGGGTTTGTGCTAGGAGGGGGGACTTGGAGTAGGGGGGGATGTGTACTCGGAGGGGAAATTTGAGAGGTAGAGGATTTGTGCTAGAAGAGAAAATTTTAAGGGGGTGATTTGTGCTGGGAGGGGGGATTTGGAGTGGGGGGGGATTTGAGGGGTAGAGGATTTCTGCATACATCTTGGGGGGGGGGGGGGGTGCAATTTGACATGTTTGCCCCTGGACTCTAGATGGCCTTGTCCTGGCACTGTGCAGCTTTAAAAAATAAAAGTCTCGCTTCTGCTTCCACCTTCTGGGCCCCTCTGTTGACCTGATTAGGTCCAGGAAAATGGAATTTAAGCCCTTGTAAGCAAGTGTGTGTGTGTGTGTGTGGGGGAGGGGGGGGGTATTAGATCACACGCCCCCTCCTACTTGCTTAATAGGGCTTAAATTACATTTACCTGGACCCTTCCGTTTATTAATTTAGGCTGAAATGAACAACAAAGCTGCCCTGCCCCCCCCTGCTTAGCTGATGGGGCCGTGGCCCAGTACAACAGGACCGGTTGTACTGCATTATCAGTGGCCCTGGACCCTGGACCGGTCAATAAACGCACGGGCATGCAGACTTTATCAAGCTCAGCATCCTGGGGGAGGTGGGGTTCAGCACATTTTTGACATCCTTGCCTTGAGTGCCTGAGGACCTGGGGGTAATTAGGGCTCATGCACATGAATGTGAATGCTTTTGGACATACAATGGAAATTGCGGGCGTATTTCCGCATCCCGTGAAACTCGTACAGTTGCCCATAGTAATGAATGGCTGTACACGGGTTTTACGCAACTACTTGAACCAATCTGCACCCAAGGGTGTACAGCATTACACAAGTGCACATTGAGGTGCAGGGGGTGCTGATCGCACCCGGGTGACACCCGCCACCTCAAGTAGGAGGGGCCAGTTTCGGGTGGGGACCATAAGGGGGGTTAGGGTGGCACCATATTTTACCGAACTGGGGGGAGCGTGTAGGGGTGACACATGTATTACTGAACCCGGGGGAGAGGGTTGACGTGGGAGCTATGGGGGTAGGGGGTGACACCATGTTTTTTTCTGCACCAGGTGACACCAACCTTAGTGACGCCACTGTATGCACAGGACTACGCAAGAAGCGACGTGAACACGGGTGTGGCCCATTTGTTATTGTTTTACTATGACCGGCTGTATGCAGTAGCCGGGTATCACGAGCGCAGAATTAGGCCTAAAAATTTGCGTTGTATACCAACAAGATCTCGTATGTATGAGCCCTTAAAAGATTCATAGATGGCCTGTGACCGGCTCATTCCGCTTGCTTTGAGGTTTTACAATGGAAAAGAGTGCGCACGGCGTTCTCACATCACATCTCTGTTGGGGTTTGTTCTGCAGAGAATTTCCAGAAACTTTCGTCTCTTTTCCGACATGTTAGAACATCTTTTCATCATCTGGCTGCAGACACCCGATAAAATGTAGAGTTGAAAAATATCAAATCAGTTGCCTCGCCTGTTCCAGGAGGAAATGTAAAATTTCTTCAACCTGTTTGCCCAGCCAAAACTTTGTGGTTAGATATGGATTGGGGAATTGTAATTTTTTTTTGCAGAGTAGCCAAAGGCTAGAATCCCTAGTTTCAAATGTATTATTATTATTGTTAATATTAATAATTATATTGTTGTTAATTATAGTGATAATAACTTTAGTATTGTTGTTGTTATTATTATTATTGTTTTGTTGTTGCTGCTGCTGCTATTATTACATTATTGTTATTTAATATTATTATTAATAATAATAATAATAATATAATGACAACTTTTTTTTTTATTATTAATACTAATATTAAACTACAATATAATGTAATATTATAATGACAACGTATTATTATGATGATGATGATTATTATTATTATGATTATTATTATTAGTAGTAATATTTAATAATTTTCATTCCTGTCTGTTGCTACTGCTAATGTTATATTATATTATTGATTGAGCACCTTTCCATGGTGTGAAATGGGTCAGCTGTTTGTTCCTGTACCTCTGTATCTATGGATTGACAGTTTGGATTTTATTGATTCTGCACAATAAAGGTGTTGCATCAGAGAGCGGCCGTCCTGCATTTTTTTTTTGCTAAAATATTATATTATTATCATTTCAAATTTACTATTTATTTTAGATATTTGTTAATAGTTACATAGTTAGTAAGGTTGAATAAAGACAGCAGTCCATCCTGAGTGAGTGTGGGTGCGTGTCTACAATCATCATTTTTTTTTAAATTTAAGGTACCCATATAGCGCCGCCAATTCACGCAGCACTCCGCACATACATTGTACACCCACATCGGTCCCGACCCTCAAGGAGTCCACAATCCAAGGTCCCCAACTCACATTCATATACTGGGGGCCAATTCTGAACAGAAGCCAATTAACCTACCAGCATGTCTTTGGAGTGTGGGAGAAAACCGGAGTACCCGGAGGAAACCCACGCAGGCACAGGGAGAACATCCAAGCTCCAGGCAGGTAGTGTCGTGGTTGGGATTTGAACCAGCGACCCTTCTTACTGCTAGGCGACAGTGCTACCCACTACACCACTGTGCCACCCAAATAATAATAATTATAGTTAATAATAATTTTACTATTGTTATGTTATTATTATTATTTTGTTGTTGCTGCTATTATTACATTATATTGTTATTTAATATTATTATTAATAATAATAATTAAAATGTAGTAGTAGTAGAAATAATATTTAATAATTTTTATTCCTGTCTGTTTCTGCTGCTAATATTATATTATTATCATTATAATTTTAAACATACTAATTATTTTAGATATTTGTTAATAATAATTTTAGTATTGTTATGTTGTTATTATTAATTTGTTGTTGCTGCTATTATTACATTATATTGTTTTTTTTTTTTAATATGGTTATTGTAAATAATAGATACAATGTATTATTAGTAGTATTTAATCATTTTTATTCCTGTCTGTCGCTGCTTCTATTATTAATAATTTATAAATATATCATCTAATTATCTGTTAGCTTTTCTAAGAATTGGTGTCTACTCACAGATTTCAAAAATATGTTAAATCTTATCTTACCTTATCTTATCTTATCTACTAGGACAGCGGACAGGATATAGAAATATATGAGAATTAATAAGCAGGCGATGGCTATCTGCCTAGTCCCTATCTATATACACTACCAGTCCCGTGAACACTTTCGTTTCTCCCCTGCAGCGCTGCAGGTGGCAGATAACTCAGAATCCACTTTCGTTTCCTCTCTGTACGAGGCTGAAGTCTGAAGGGTGTGTCCTTGCTCTTCCATCCTGACTCATAGTGCTGGCCGCGTTCCCAGAACCTATAATGAGCGCCATTACTTTGTATGAACATAATCACATTTCACTGTAAACAGGAGCCTGCGTTCTCTCTGCCCAAACACGTTTATGGAAACCATTCATTAAAAGGTGAACTAAAGGCAACCGATAAGACATTTTCAAAGGAGACCTCTATCAACACTTTTCACTTAAAGCACAACTCCGGACATGATTTCGTTTTGGGTGCATTAAGGAAGAGTTAGGACTAGGAATGAGTTTAAAGCAGAACTTTACCCCATAGCAACTTGATAGAAAATAATGTTCTTTTAGCAAGCAACATTCATTCCACAATAATAATGACCAAAATTACTGTAAATTGCCTCCAGCATTGCTCCTGTCTCTTCTTGCTGGAGGCTGCCATTTTGCTGAAGCCCAGAGCCCCTCAGCAGCAGTAAATCGATAGGCTAGTGGCTCTGATTTTAGGCACAATATTTTACATAGCTAAACCCGTAAAAAGGGGCCAGCATGAAGTGATCTAGCAGGACTTCATTTTCTCGCTAAAGTTCCACTTTGGGGTTCAGCCCAAACACAAGTTCACACTTAGCCTTGGCTGTTCTGGTGCTCAAACATTTACCCGTTCGGCAGGATCTGAAGGGCATGTATAATAGCGGTATGAATGACTGCTTACTAGTCAAAAAGAAAAAATATTGTTTGAAGGGTACCCTACTCCAAAAGTATTATTAATATTCCAGGTTTGTATTCCTACCTGTCCCTTGGGTTACAAATATAATATTCTTCATCATTATTAATATTATAATTGTTTCATATTTTTATGTCTGTCTGTCTTTTGTGTTGCAAATATATTACTCATTATTATCATTATTATTATTTTTTTTTTCATATTTTTATTACTGTCTGTCCTTTGGGTTGCAGATATATTATTCTTTATTATTAATATTATATATTTTTTTTCATATTTTTATTCCAGTTTATCCTTTGGGTTGCAGAAATATTATTTATCATTATTATATTTTTCAGATTTTTATTCCTGTCTGTCTCGCGTGGATTTTAAGGAGGAAACCCATGTAAAAAAAATCAAGAAAAAAAGGTTGAGGTTCCCCCTCAAAATTTCTTATCCGAGAATACAGGTTCCCCCCCAAAAATCCATCCCAGGCCCTTATCCGAGCATGCAGTTTCCCCCCCAAAAAAATCCATCCCAGACACTTATCTGAGCATGCACGTTCCCCCCAAAAAATCCATCCCAGGCCCTTATCCGAGCATGCAGGTTCCCCCAAAAAAATCCACCACAGGCACTTATCTGAGCATACAGGTTCCCCCCAAAAAATCCATCCCAGGCCCTTATCCGAGAATGCACGATACCCCCAAAAAATCCATCCCAGGCCCTTACCTGAGCATGCACATTCCCCCAAAAAAAATCCATCCCAGACACTTTTCCGAGCATGCAGGTTCCCCCCAAAAAATCCACCACAGGCACTTATCTGAGCATACAGGTTCCCCCCAAAAAATCCATCCCAGGCCCTTATCCGAGAATGCAGTTTTCCCCCAAAAAAATCCATCCCAGGCCCTTACCCGAGCATGCACGATCCCCCCAAAAAATCCATCCCAGGCCCTTACCTGAGCATGCACGTTCCCCCCAAAAAATCCATCCCAGGCCCTTATCCGAGAATGCAGTTTTCCCCCAAAAAAATCCATCCCAGGCCCTTACCCGAGCATGCACGATCCCCCCAAAAAATCCATCCCAGGCCCTTACCTGAGCATGCACGTTCCCCCCAAAAAATCCATCCCAGGCCCTTATCCGAGAATGCAGTTTTCCCCCAAAAAAATCCATCCCAGGCCCTTACCCGAGCATGCACATTCCCCCCAAAAAATCCATCCCAGGCCCTTATCCGAGCATGCAGTTTCCCCCCAAAAAAAATCCATCCCAGACACTTATCTGAGCATGCACGTTCCCCCCCCAAAAAATCCATCCCAGACACTTATCTGAGCATGCACTTTCCCCCCAAAAAATCCATCCCAAGCCCTTATCCGAGAATGCAGTTTTCTCCCCAAAAAATCCATCCCAAGCCCTTATCCGAGAAGGCAGTTTTCTCCCCAAAAAATCCATCCCAGGCCCTTGCCTGAGCATGCACGTTCCCCCAAAAAAATCCATCCTAGACACTTTTCCGAGCATGCAGGTTCCCCCCAAAAAATCCACCACAGGCACTTATCTGAGCATACAGGTTCCCCCCAAAAAATCCATCCCAGGCCCTTATCCGAGAATGCAGTTTTCCCCCAAAAAAATCCATCCCAGGCCCTTACCCGAGCATGCACGTTCCCCCCAAAAAATCCATCCCAGGCCCTTACCTGAGCATGCACGTTTCCCCAAAAAATCCATCCCAGGCCCTTACCTGAGCATGCAGGTTCCCCCAAAAAATCCATCCCAGGCCCTTATCTGAGCATGCACGTTTCCCCAAAAAATCCATCCCAGGCCCTTACCTGAGCATGCACGTTTCCCCAAAAAATCCATCCCAGGCCCTTACCTGAGCATGCAGGTTCCCCCAAAAAATCCATCCCAGGCCCTTATCTGAGCATGCACGTTCCCCCCAAAAAATCCATCCCAGACACTTATCCGAGCATGCAGGTTCCCCCCCAAAAAATTCATCCCAGGCCCTTACCTGAGCATGCACGTTCTCCCCCCAAAAATCCATCCCAGGCAGTTATCCGAGAATGCAGCCCTTAGAATACTTACCAGACTAATGCCCCGTACACACGGTCGGATTTTCCGACGGAAAATGTGTGATAGGACCTTGTCGGAAATTCCGACCGTGTGTGGGCTCCATCACACATTTTCCATCGGATTTTCCGACACACAAAGTTTGAGAGCAGGCTATAAAATTTTCCGACAACAAAATCCGTTGTCGGAAATTCCGATCGTGTGTACACAAATCCGACGCACAAAGTGCCACGCATGCTCAGAATAAATAAAGAGATGAAAGCTATTGGCCACTGCCCCGTTTATAGTCCCGACGTACGTGTTTTACGTCACCACGTTCAGAACGATCGGATTTTCCGACAACTTTGTGTGACCGTGTGTATGCAAGACAAGTTTGAGCCAACATCCGTCGGGAAAAAATCCTAGGATTTTGTTGTCGGAATGTCCGATCAATGTCCAACCGTGTGTACGGGGCATTACAAAGGGCCTGCTATAAATTGGAAGAGAACCTCATTGTATTTTTGTTAGTTAGAACCTCTGAAGATTGTTTTTTTGTTTGATGTGTCCCTGTTAAAATCTTTCCTCCCACTTCCTGTGGGGTTTCTCGGTCAACATTCCGCTTTAATTAGTGGCTATGTGCCCCCCGGGTCCTCTGCAGGATGACAGAGTAACAGGCATTCCACAGTAATGTGATCATCAAAGAGAGCCCGTCTTGATGGAAATTATGAATAGCCCCACCAACTTAAAGTATGCAAGCTTTGAGGTGCCTATCCGTGCTTTAAAACCACTTCAATACAGGGCACTTTTACCCCCCCCCCCTTCCTGCCCAGGCCAATTTTCAGCTTTCAGCGCTGTCACACTTCGGATGACAAGTTCGTGGTCATGCAACACAGTACCCAAATGAAAATGTTATCTTTGTGTTATTCCGGCCCCTCTAAAGTTCCTTTTGCATCTGTCAGAGACTCCGGGGAAAACATGTAGGAATTCTATCCTGTGTCACAGCCAAAGCATGCATCCCGCCTAAGTGGAAACAGACACAACCCCCTACCAGTGAGTGTGTGCCTTAAGAAAGTAGAGGAAGTAAACAGGATGGAAGATTTAGTCTGGACAACTAGGAAAAAAAAGAGAAATTTATTTAAAGATGTGGTCACCATGGAATTGTTTTATTTCTTCGGAGGAAAGGAAAAACGAATTGATATAAATTAAAGGGGAGGAGGGGCTTTTCGGAAGGAGAGGAGAATATGGTTTTTGGTTCAATATGAGGGTGGATTTTCAGAAAAAAAAAAAAAAAATTCTGCTTTTTTTGTTTTTTTGCTTTGTTGTTTTTTTTTTTTTTTTATGTTGTTGTTATGTATTGTTTTGTTTGTGGAGGGGAGTAAGGAAAGGAGGGGGGAAATGGACTATAAATAGAAACTGCAGTCGGAATATTGGGAGGTAGTTATCCTGGCCGGGTCTGGGGGAAGCGTCTCCCTCCTGGCATGGAGTAACAACATGGAGGATGGAATTAAGAGAGAAAGTTTATACTTCTTATTTTTCTATCCTCTTTGCTTCTTTTTTGGCTCCCTTATGTTCATATGGGTTCATTCTTTTATCCATCTTTATTGGATAGTATATCAGAAATAGACAGGAGTAGATGGAATGTAATGAGGTATTATTATGTTTGTATTTTTCTTGTTGTCTAGTAGACATGTGCGCCGTCAATAAATTTGTTTTGTTCCGTTTCATATTAAAATTAATTCGGATTCGTACGAAATACGAACTAATTTTCGTTAGGTTCGTAAACTTTTCGTAACAATAACGAAAGTTCGTTATGATAAATTTATCATTATGAGGGGCTCCCCCCATCCCTGTGCTGTGCTCATTATGAGGGGCTCCCCCCATCCCTGTGCTGTGCTCATTATGAGGGGCTCCCCCCATCCCTGTGCTGTGCTCATTATGAGGGGCTCCCACCATCCCTGTGCTGTGCTCATTATGAGGGGCTCCCACCATCCCTGTGCTGTGCTGACTTCCTGGGGTTTTTAACTTTTTTAGGTTCGTTAACATTTCGTAACAATAACGAAAGTACGTTATGATAGATTTACCATTATGAAGGGCTCCCACCATCCCTGTGCTGTGCTCATTATGAGGGGCTCCCCCCATCCCTGTGCTGTGCTCATTATGAGGGGCTCCCCCCATCCCTGTGCTATGCTCATTATGAGGGGCTCCCCCCCATCCCTGTGCTGTGCTCATTATGAGGGGCTCCCCCCATCCCTGTGCTGTGCTCATTATGAGGGGCTCCCCCCCATCCCTGTGCTGTGCTCATTATGAGGGTCTCCCCCCATCCCTGTGCTGTGCTCATTATGAGGGTCTCCCCCCATCCCTGTGCTGTGCTCATTATGAGGGGCTCCCCCCATCCCTGTGCTGTGCTCATTATGAGGGTCTCCCTCCATCCCTCTGCTGTGCTCATTATGAGGGTCTCCCCCCATCCCTGTGCTGTGCTCATTATGAGGGTCTCCCCCCATCCCTGTGCTGTGCTCATTATGAGGGTCTCCCTCCATCCCTCTCCTGTGCTCATTATGAGGGTCTCCCCCCATCCCTGTGCTGTGCTCATTATGAGGGTCTCCCACCATCCCTGTGCTGTGCTCATTATGGGGGGCTCCCACCAACCCTGTGCTGTGCTCATTATGAGGGTCTCCCTGCATCCCTCTGCTGTGCTCATTATGAGGGTCTCCCCCCATCCCTGTGCTGTGCTCATTATGAGGGTCTCCCCCCATCCCTGTGCTGTGCTCATTATGAGGGGCTCCCACCATCCCTGTGCTGTGCTCATTATGAGGGGCTCCCACCATCCCTGTGCTGTGCTCATTATGAGGGGCTCCCACCATCCCTGTGCTGTGCTCATTATGAGGGGCTCCCACCATCCCTGTGCTGTGCTGACTTCCTGGGGTTTTTAACTTTTTTAGGTTCGTTAACTTTTCGTAACAATAACGAAAGTTCGTTATGATAAATTTATCCGAAGTTCGTAAACGAAATTTCGTATTTCGTACTTCGGATCCTCACGAATGTACGAATTTCCGATTTGTGCGAAACTAATCGCACATGTCTATTGTCTGGCTGTATGTACAGAAATGAAATGTTATATACAGAAAGATTGTTCATTTTTTTTCTCCTGTTATAAAAAGAAAAAAAAAGAAATTATAAAAAAAAAAAAAAAAAAAAAAATTTCAATACCGGGCACTTTTACCCCCTTCCTGCCCAGGCCAATTTTCAGCATTCAGCACTGTCACACTTTGGATGACAAGTTCGTGGTCATGCAACACTGTACCCGTATGAAAATGTTATCATTGTATAATGGGGCGTACATACGGTCAGACTTTTCGGCTACAAAAGTCCGACAGCCCGTCCGACAAACTTTCGACGGACTTTTGGCGGGCTTTCTAACGCACGGACTTGCCTACACACGATCACACAAAAGTCAGATGGATTCGTACATGATGACGTACACCGGACTAAAATAAGGAAGTTGATAGCCAGTAGCCAATAGCTGCCCTAGCGTGGGGTTTTGTCCGTCGGACTAGCATACAGACGAGCGGATTTCTGGGTCCGGCGGAGTTACGACGTAAAGATTTGAAGCAAGTTCCAAATCTAAAGTCCGTCAGATTTGTGGCTGGAAAAGTCCGCTGAAAGTCCGGGGAAGCCCACACACGATCGGATTGTCCGGCAGACTTGGTCCGTCGGACTTTTGTATCCGAAAAGTCCGACCGTGTGTAGGTGGCATTAGTCCGGCCCCTCTAAAGTCTGAAGGACAGTAAACTGGTCCTTTGGTTAGGAAGTTTGGAGACCCCCCGCTCTAGACTGTTCATTGAGCCAGAAGAGTGAGTGTTGCCGTGGGCCTGGCTTCTATTGCACTCATCTGGGAAAGGAACCTGGGACAAATTAGCGGGGCCCTTTTGGGGGTAACATGCAAGCTGAGAGGTCAAGAATAACAGTTTCCACCAGTGCCTTCCCACACTGGTATTTTGTTTTAAAAGCAAGCCTGTCACTTGGATGATTGTGTTCAAATGAGAAAAGGACCTAAAAAGTACAAAACTTCGAGATGCTTATATGTACTCTTAGTTCTGAAGTGCTCCGTGGGGGTCCCTGTACTCAGTGCATAGTGCCTGCGTCTGGCTCCGCTGCACACTCTTCAAATCAGTGCTAAAGTTGATATTTGCGTATTGTGTAATCTAGGATCAGAGGCTCCCAGGTTGCTCAACTTTGCGGCTTTTGCAAAGCACAGACCATCAGATTGGAAAGACTATATACACTATGTTGCCAAAAGTATTGGGACACCTGCTTTTACACGCAGATCAACTTTAACGGCATCCTAGTCTTTGTCGGTAGGGTTCAATATTGAGTTGGCTCCACCCTTTGCAGCAGCTATAACAGCTTCAACTCTTCTGGGAAGGCTGTCCACAAGGTTTAGGAGTGTGTCTATGGGAATGTTTGACCATTCTTCCAGAAGCGCATTTGTGAGGTCAGGCACTGATGTTGGACGAGAAGGCCTGGCTCGCGGTCTCCGCTCTAATTCAAAGAGCCTAAATCTTCAAAGGGAGTCTGAAAACGTGGTTATCCGAGGATTCAAACTAACAGCCCTTTGATTATAGGAACCCCTGCATATGGTCAACGCCACAGTATCAGATGGTAAGAGAGCTTGTTGTAACCAAACTAGATTAGTCACTCATTCGTCCTACTAAAGGATCTTTGCATGTGCGTTTGTTTCAAGAGTCAATTTCCTTGAACCATAGGACATCATCTCAATTGATACCATTATCTTTACTAACTTTCACTACACATGATCTCCATCTCTACTCCATCAACAGTCTCCGACACTGACCTAGTTTACTAAGGGATCTTCTCATCTCGTAAAAAGGTAGTTTCAACAGTGTATTCTCTTGAACCACAGGGCACAATCTCTACTGCTGCATACATTTTCAATAAAGAGGTCTGGAAAGGTGAGGAGTCAAACTCACAACCCTTTGCTTGGGATAACAACAGCATACACTCCATGCTACAGCCTCAGATGAAAACTGAGCTTGTTGTGACCAAACTAGAACATTCTCTCACTTGTCCTACTAAAAGATCTTTGCATCTGGTAAAACGGTCCTCTCAAGAGTCAATCCCCTTGAACCATAGGACATCATCTCAACTGCTGCCATTATCTTCAAGATCTTTCACTACACATGAGCTCCATCTACAGTCTCTGACAGTGACCTGGTTTCCTAAGGGATCTTCTCATCTGGTAAAAAAAAAAAAAAAAAGTAATTTCAACAGTCCATTCTCTTGAACCACAGGGCACAATCTCAAGTGCTGCCTAAATGTTACAAAGTCTGAAAAAGTGGCTATTTTTAGGATTCAAACTCACAACCCTTCGCTTGTGATTACTCCAGTGTACCCTCACCGCCACAGCCCCAGATGGCAAGGAAGCTTGCTGTGACCAAACTTGACTAGTCTCTCACATAACTTACTAAAAGATGTTTTGAATATGGTAAAACGCTCCTTTCAAAAGTCAATTCCCTTGAACCACAGGACAGCTGATGCCATTATCTTCAATATCTTTCACTAAACATGATCTCTACTGCATCTACAGTCTTGGACGCTGACTTGGTTTACTAAGGGATCTTCTCATCTGGTAAAAATGTAATTCAAACAGTCCATTCTCTTGGATTCAATCTTAACTGCTGCCTAAATCTTCAATAAAGGAGCCTGAAAGGTGGTTATCTGAGGATTTGAACTCACAACCCCTTGCTTGTGATACACCAGCATACCCTCTATGCCACAGCCCCAGAAGGTAGGTAAGCTTGTTGTGACCTAACTAGACTATTGTCTAAAAGCTACAGGAGCTGCATGCTCAACAGTGCGACAGTTGGTTCAAGGGGACTTGAACCAACGTATGAAGGCTACAACATAACCAAGCAGCAACACCTCAAGCCACAAGGACAACCGAAGGTAGAGAGAGGGATTTGAATAAAAATCTACAACTTAAACATATAAGACAGGATTTGAACTCACATTGCAGGATACAACATAACAAGGCAGCAACACCCTGAGCCACAAGCTGACCCAGGACAGAGAGGATTTGAAAAAAAAGATGAAGTCTACAACATAACCAAGCAGCCACAAGCTCAACCATATAAGAGCAGTATAGTCAGTGTTTATCTGGCGCTCCAGATGGAGTAATCCTTAGGGGTATAGTCTGTGGCTGTAATAGCTGGATGGTGATGTATCCATAGAAAGGGGTATTAAGGGTTAAAAAGGAAGGCAGCCATCCTTCAGAGTGTGTCCAGAACTCTGCAAGACATGTAAGGAAAAACAGGGAGGGGGAGGCACCGACCTGAGTGTAGTATTAAAATGATGACTTTAATAGGATAAGATTAAAAACACTTACAAGATGATAGAAGATGCATGCTCGTCAAAGTAAAGTGCAGTCCTGTCATTCCACATGGCTCTGTGGGTCCCACCGCTGTTCCAGATAGCTGGAAAGGATCACAGTGTTTCTCCAGGAGCAAAGGAACAAAGCAGCTCCACACAGACCAGCATGGACTGTGGAACAGGAAGTGATGTCACTGGCGTCTGATTGGACCTAGGCAGGGCTGGGATCTTGTCAGCCTTTCATCACTGCATCCCTGATTGACATGATTTCAGCAGCCCTGCCTAGGTCCAGTCAGACACCGGTGACATCACTTCCTGTTCCGCGGTCCACGGATTTGAATCAAAGTTGAAGTCTACAACATAACAGAGCAGCCACAAGCTCAACCATATAAGAAGGGAATTGAACCAAAATCAAAGCCTACAACATGCTCACCTGTGAAAAAGGGGATTTAAACCAATGTTGAAGTCTACAACATAACAAAGTAACAACACCTCAAGCCACAAGAACAACAAAAAGAAGAGAGATTTGAATCAAAGTTGAAATCTACAATGTAAACAGCAGCCACAAGTTTAACCACATAAGAGGGGATTTTAACCAACGTTGAAGTTTATAATATAACCAGGCAGCAACCCCTTGAGCTACAAGCTCATCCAAGGCCAAGGGAACCAACTATGAAGTCTATAACTTAAACAGCAGCCACAAGGACAACCAGAGGATTTGAACCAAAGTTGAAGTCTACAATATAACCCAGCAGCCACAAGCTCAATTACATAAGAGGGGAATTGAACCAAAGTCAAAGTTCACAATATGCACACAGTCAACAGTGTAAGAGTGGATTTAAACCAAAGTTGACATCTACAACATAACCAAGCAGCAACACCTCAAACCACAAGCTGAACCAAGCAAGGTAGGATTTCAACCAAAGTTGAGGTCTTAAACCTAAACAGCAGCCACAACTCAACCCTATAAGAGGGGATTGGAACCAACATTGAGGTCTACAACATAACCATGTAGCAACACCTTCAGCCACAAGCATACCAAAAGCCAGAGGGGATTAGAATAAAAGTTGAACCCCCCCCCAGCTCCAGGGTTGTAGTATTACACCTTATACTTAAAGCAACATTAAACATTGCTAAGCTTTGGAAATCATCAGAAGCTCCAAACATCTCCAACACAATAGTAGACCTTAACCGTCAATGTGAAATGGAGAGACTAGTGGCTAGAAAAAAAACTTAGAAATTGAAAAGTTTATTTCTAACTGGTCGTCTTGGTTAAAACACCCCAAATGTACTGTGAACTTATGTTTTTGATTAATCTCCTATTCCAAATCCCTTCTTTGTCCAATAGGGACCATTTTGCTGCTGCTGCTTCCCTTCCTCTCTCCTCTACCCCAATTCCTTCCTTACCCACTCCACCCCCCCGTCTGGAACCAACAATTCTGGCAGTTATAGTTCTTATATGTCTAGTTTAACTTCTGTTCATGTTAATTGCAGCAATTATTAACCTGCATTTTTTTACTACTGGTTCAATAAGTTCCAGTCAGAACATCTGACTTGCTGTAAAGACTAAGCATTTTGTTTCTACTAAATGTGAAATACGTGAAATAAATGAAGAAATATTGAAATTAGAATCAAAGTTGAGGTCTACAACTTAAACAGTAGCCAACCATATAGGAGAGGATTTGAACCAAAATTAAAGTCTACAACCGAAACAGCAGTCACACGCTCAACCATAGAAGTGGGGATTTGAACCAACCAAAGTTGACATAACCAAACAGCTACACCTCAAGCCACAAGCTCAAGCAACCAAGGGAGGATTTAAATCAGATTTGAAGTCTACAACTTTAACATGAGCCACACACTCTATGATATAAGAGGAGGTTTGAACCAAAGTTAAAGTCTAAAACTTAAAACAGCAGCCACAAGCTCAACCACATAAGAGGAGATTTTGAGCCACAGCTGAAGTTTAGAACATAACCAGGCAGCAACACCTTGAGCTACATGCTCATCCAAGGCCAAGGGAATTTGAACCAACGATGAAGTCTATAACTAAAACAGCAGCCACAAGGACAACCATATAAGAGAGGATTTGACCTAAATTTGAAGTCTACAACATAACCAAGCAGCCACAAGGTCAACTACATAAGAGGGGAATTGAACGAAAAACCAAAGTTCACAATATGCACACGCTCAACCATATAAGCAGGGATTTGAACCGAACTTTAAATATACAACATAACCAAGCCACAAGCTCAACCACATAAGAGGGGATTTGAGCCAAAGCTGAAGTTTATAACATAATTAAGCAGCAAGCCCTTGAGCTACAAGCTCAACCAAACAGGAAGGGATGAATACTCGAGCTAAAATGAAATAAAAGAGAACACAACATGAAACTAGAGAAATATGTGATCACCATAATTTATAGAGTTAAACAGATACAATGGGTGAAATAACGGATGTCATATCTTGCCAACAATATTGCCTTGTGGTTTGCTGATCTCGGGGAATTCATAGACCGGCAAAAGAACATAGTAGATAATATTAGAATTTATTAAAGTCAAATGTGGTCTAACCCACTTTTATTTAGAAGTCGATTTTTGGTGTCAACTAACACCTAAGCTTTTTGACATGAGGCTTTTTGCCTTGTTCATGAGTTGGAACTGAACTGACCAATGCAGCCCAACACATGTGGAGTAAACAAGCCCTTTAGGTGATTTTTTTTTCTATTTTATGTATATGATCATTATTTTTGCAATGATCCTTTACAACTATTTTACACTGCTGTTGCTTTCCCCATTAATCTAAATGCATGTAGCCAACAATAGCAAAAATTTACTGACTTTTGCAGAAATTTCATGGAAGGTTTTGGTTTGAACTCACAATCTTACTCTGCATGCTGCAGAGTAAGATTGTGAGTTCAAACCAAAACCTTCCCTGAAATTTCTGCAAAGTTATTCTATCGCAGACATCATCCATGGCCCTCCACCACAGACAAGAAAGGAAGCCACACTAGCAAAATTCAACCACTTTAACCGCTTGCCGACCAGTTGCCGCAGTTACGCTGCGGCAGTTTGACTCGGCTGCCAAAGGTTTTTTGTCGAGCGCGTACACAGCGATCTGTGGGTGCACACGCGCGTGCCCATTCGCTAACAGGGGAGCCAATCAGCGGGTCAGGCAGACTCTATGTCCGCCGGCCACCCGCGATCGCTCCACAGAGAGGCGGAACGGGGATCTGCCAGTGTAAGCAAAGCAGATCCCCGTTCTGTCAGGGGAGTTATCGCCTGTTCCTAGTGATTAGGAACAGCGATCTCTCTCTACTCCCTGTTAGTCGTCCCCCCCCAGTTAGTAAGCACCTCCCTAGGGAACATTTAGTCCTTTGATCGCCCCTGGTGTTAACCCCTTCCCTGCCAGTGTCATTTATACAGTCATCAGTGCATTTTTATAGCACTGATCACTCTATAAATGTCACTGGTCCCAAAAAAGTGTCAAAAGTGTCCGATTTGTCCAATGTTGCAGTCCTGCTAAAAATCACTGATCACCGCCATTGCTAATAAAAAAATAAAAATAAATTTAAAAAATGCCATAAATATATCCCCTATCTTGTAGACGCAATAACTTTTGCACAAACCAATTAATATATGCTAATTGGGATTTTTTTTAACCAAAAATATGTAGAAGAATACATATTGGCCTAAACCGATGAAGAAATTCGTTGTTTTTTTACATTTTTTGGGGATATTTATTATAGCAAAAAGTAAAAAAATTTTATTATTTTTATCAAAATAGTCGCTCCTTTTTAGTTTAAAGCGTATAAAATAAACACCGCAGAGGTGATCAAATACCACCAAAAAGAAAGTTCTACTTGTGGGGAAAAAAAAAAAAAGGACATCAATTTCGTTTGGGTACAGCGTCGCATGACCGCTCAATTGTCAGTTAAAGCGACTCAGTGCCGAATCGCAAAAAATGGCCTGGTCAGGAAGTGGGTAAATCCTTCCGGGGCTGAAGTGGTTAAAGCATATGTAAGCCCAAGGAAATATAATGTAATATATTTCAGCTTATCAACCAGATGTGGTGGCTGCATTCGTTTTCTTTTTTTTTAATGCTTTTTTCCCCCCTCTGTTTTAACCTGGTGATCCTGCACTTAAATGAAGAGTTTGGGATTAAAAAAACAAACATTTATACTCACCTAGGTGGATGCAGCATCAATCCAATGTTATATCTGTCTCCCGCCGCCTCTACACCAAGGACTGAGCGATCAAACACCGCTGAAGTTCTCGGTCTACAGTGAGTAGAGAGCCGGTGACTATCAGTCTCTCTGCTCTGCCCCTCCAGCGCTCACTGGAGCACCGAGCTGTGCAGGGGGTGGGAGCTGTTGGCTCAGGCTCTCAGTGGCTCGCTGAGAGGCTAAGCCAGCTGCCTGTCCAGACATCTGGGTGGATCTCGACGTTAAAGTTGGGATCCCTCCAGAGTCTGGAGCGACTGAGTGAGGTCAGCTGACAGCAGGCTTCAGTCCGCTGTGGACTGAATACGAGTCACAGGAGTGCAGAATGCACTCATTTGATCGACCATGGCGAGGCCTGTTCTGAGTGGAACCTGTCCTGTTAAAGCGCTGTATGGTCTTGGCCACCATGCTGCACCTCAGTTTCAGGGTCTTGGCAATCTTCTTATAGCCTAGGCCAGTGATGGTATACCTTGGCACTCCAGATGTTTTGGAACTACATTTCCCATGATGCTCATGGGAAATGTAGTTCCAAAACATCTGGGGTGCCAAGGTTCGCCATCACTGGCCTAGGCCATCAGTGACCAGTATGAGAGTGGGAGCGATAACACCAAATTTAACACACCTGCTCCCCATTCACACCTGAGACCTTGTAAGACTAACGAGTCACATGACACCGGGGAGGGAAAATGGCTAATTGGGCCCAATTTGGACATTTTCACTTAGGGGTGTACTCACTTTTGTTGCCAGCGGTTTAGACATTAATGGCTGTGTGTTGAGTTATTTTGAGGGGACAGCAAATTTACACTGTTATACAAGCTGTACACTCACTACTTTACATTGTAGACAAGTGTCATTTCTTCAGCGTTGTCACATGAAAAGAGAAGAAAATATTTACAACAATGTGAGAGGTGTACTAACTTTTGTGAGATATAAGGATATACAGTATATATTTCTCTTTGGGATGCTACATGAGGCAGGGGATGAAACCATCATACTTTCACTCTGTGGTTTTTTTGAATTTTCAATTTTGTGGTCCTACTTGCCAACATGAGGTGGACATGGTGTATCATTTGTATGATTGTTCAACGTTTGAATGATATTGACTTTGATTTTAAATGCTGATTTCTAATTGTTTTTTGATACCAATAAATATTTTTGCATTTCACCTATGTGCACAGTGAGTGGAGTTGCGTATTTTATTGTTTGGGATGGTTGAGCACAATCAGGTTTTTTTATTTCAAGTTCAAAATATTGTGCTTACCGTGAGCTCCCATCCCATTTCCCTTTAGCACCTTGAGGGCCCTGTACTTTCAGTGTTTCATTCGAAGAATGTCCCTTACATTGGTGATCAGTGGGAAGAAAGATCCTTACATTGGTGATCAGTGAGAAGAATGTCCCTTACATTGGTGATCAGTGAGAAGAATGTTCCTTACATTGGTGATCAGTGAGAAGAATGTTCCTTACATTGGTGATCAGTGAGAAGAATGTTCCTTACATTGGTGATCAGTGAGAAGAATGTCCCTTACATTGGTGATCAGTGAGAAGAATGTTCCTTACATTGGTGATCAGTGAGAAGAATGTTCCTTACATTGGTGATCAGTGAGAAGAATGTTCCTTACATTGGTGATCAGTGAGAAGAATGTTCCTTACATTGGTGATCAGTGAGAAGAATGTTCCTTACATTGGTGATCAGTGAGAAGAATGTTCCTTACATTGCTGATCAGTGGGAAGAATGCTCCTTACATTGGTGATCAGTGAGAAGAATGTTCCTTACATTGGTGATCAGTGAGAAGAATGCTCCTTACATTGGTTATCAGTGAGAAGAATGTTCCTTACATTGGTGATCAGTGGGAAGAATGTTCCTTACATTGGTGATCAGTGAGAAGAATGTTCCTTACATTGGTGATCAGTGGGAAGAATGTTCCTTACATTGGTTATCAGTGGGAAGAATGTTCCTTACATTGGTGATCAGTGGGAAGAATGTTCCTTACATTGGTGATCAGTGAGAAGAATGTTCCTTACATTGGTTATCAGTGGGAAGAATGTTCCTTACATTGGTGATCAGTGGGAAGAATGTATCCCTTACAGTAGTTGTCAGAATGCCACCTGTACAGAAAGCGAAAAAAAATATTTGGCTCATGTTGCTGGTATTCCCAAGTAGCTTTGGCTCAGAAACACCTCCAAAAGATGTAAATAATACTCAGATCAAGGAACCCCTACAAACCCTGGGAGGAACCCTAGTTGGGAAGGACTATTGCAAGAGGGCAGAGCGAGTACAGACAGTTGAGCAGACATAATTGTGAGTGGCATCCCCTCCACGGTTTGAGCGTATCGCTAAACCTGCATTCTAATGGAGGAAAGCTCGTTGCAATGGTAAATGACCCTTTTATTGTCTTTTGGACCATTAAATTCTCTCGCAATATCAAGATACACATTTATTAAAAGAAAAAAAAGAAAAAAAAAAAAAAAGAAGAACAGAAGCAATCTAAAACAATGCCGATCAAGTGATCATAACCAACACTATTAGCCAGATGAGGGTCCAACATAAAAGGTGGTCACCCTGGTTGAAGTACTGCTTAGTAAGCCCTCTGAGTATACACCACCACAATAATAATGTACATAACTATTCCAGCAACTAGAGAGGTGATATTCAGGGCCAGGGCTGTCTTGGAGCTGCAAGCGGCTGCCTCTGCATTGTTGTAGTCATCATCACTACGCGTCTGAAAGAGAAACAAAAAAGAAAAAAAATGCTACATTTCTAGATATACATTTAGATTTCCATCTTCCAGACAATAGACTAAAAAAAACAAAACGAAACAAAAAAAACAAACAACACTAGCAATTTAAAAGCAATAACATAATAGCAAAATTCAAAATAACCCCAGAATTATATTTTATAGCCGCCTTTTCCTCCCTGCAGAACTTTTCCCTTGAACTACTTCAGCTCCAGGCTTTTTCTGGCACTTTGTTTACATGTAACAGTCAGTTTTTTTTTAATAAAATTTAGAACCCCTAAAACATGATATGTATATATTTTTTTTAAGTAGAGAATAAATTGGTGGGTTTTGCAATTTTTTTTTAGTCACACGTTATTTGCGTAGCGATTTTTCAAAAAGCAGTTTTTTGGAGAAAAAAACAAAAACAAAAAACACACTTTTTTGAATATTAATGCAAGAAAAAAAAAACAAAAACACACACACACACACACACACACACACACACACACCCCAGTTTTTTGTAAAATAGAAAAAAGATGTTACGTCGAGTAAATAAATAAAAAAAAAAAAAAAAAAAACACACAATACATTACTAAAGAATTTGGTTATGTATTGTGCTTTTTTTTTGCATTAAAATTTACCTGGCATAACATCACCTTTTATATTTTACAAGAAAAATTGGTTAAATATAAAAGATGTTATGCCAGGTAAATTAATTTTAATGCAATAAAAAAAACAAAAAAAAAACAGAACAAAAAATACATAACCTAATTTTTTTGACAAATATAGATGATATTACGCCAAGTAAATAGATACCAAACATGTCACGCTATGGAGACAAACGATGTAAATTTTACTATGCATAGGCGATGCTTTAAAAGCTTTTTACACATTGCCACTTTAGATTTACAGAGGAGGTCTGGTGTTAGAATTACTGACCATGATCTGACGTTTGCGGCTATACCTCACATGTGTGAGACGACCGCTCTTTGCGTGTGTGCGGGACCGATGCTTGCGGTCGCCTTTGCATGCTAGCATGGGGGGCACTTTCATTTTTTTTTATTTTTGTTATTTATTTTTATTTTTTTTACACTGTCGATTTACTTTTTTTTTTTTTTTCTTAAATCACTTTTATTGCTGTCACAAG